>NW_027257987.1:0-250476 GCF_045791955.1 Oncorhynchus clarkii lewisi | reverse complement strand
CTCTCCTGTGTGTTTTCTCTGGTGTACTGTAAGATTGCTAGATTTAGTAAAACTCCTCCCACATTGAACACAGCTATAAGGTCTCTCTCCTGTGTGTATTCTCTGGTGCAATGTCAGATGGCCAGATGTAGTAAAACTCTTCCCACATTGAATACAGGTAAAAGATTTCTCTCCTGTGTGGATTCTCTGATGAATTTTAATGCCTGCTGAGGAGGTGAAACTCTTCCCACAGTCAGAGCAGCAGTGAGTTCTCTTCCCTGTGTGTCTCTGCAGGTGTTTATTGAGGTGTCCTGATCTGGAGAGACTATTCTCTCCCTCTTCAGCATCATGAGGTTGTTGAGGCTCCCCAGAGGATCCACGATAGTCACGTCTCTCTCCTGTGTGAACAACAAAGTCAGACAGATGATTAAAGGCCCACAACAGCGATAATCCAGGGTAAAGGTTGATGCCAACAGCATAGACATGATGTTGTACAACAATTGATGTCTGTAATGAATGTTAAAATTGTCTTAAAATGAGCAAGAAGTCATATTTTGTCTTGTTTTCACATTAGTAGTAACATCTAAGATTGTAGACTAGAAATAAGTTATTCATGTTGTTGAAACTCTAAGCAGTGTGGTAGAAGACTTTTGGTCTACAATACAGGCCCCTTTGTGTTTGTGCGGCACGAGGGCAATTTGATTGCATAAACTCCTCCATGCTAATGAGGAAACCACTAGTTATGAATGTCGTATATCTGGTGTGACAAGATGAATGAAAAGAATCTGCCCACTCCATCAAGCAATGGGGACAGCAACACAGGGCATTCACGGGACCTCATGGAACCATGGACCACACCTGCAGAAACTGGACAACAGGGGGAAGCAGAGGAGATACCTATCATAGACTTCTCCCAGCTGACGCTTGACATGCCACCTACGCCGCCTCAAGTGGTAGAAACAACCAGCTGGTATCATTAAGTAGAATCAGCCAACAGTAACACGAAAGCAGCAGAATGGGAGTTAGTAGTGCATGACCTAGATTTAGAATAAGAAGCTTCCATTTAGACACAGGTCTAAGATGACATAATAAGCAATCTACCATCCCAGTGTAAGCACTCAGTGTAAGCAATCTATAGTCCCCGAGTAAGCACTCAGTGTAAGCAATCTACAGTCCCCGAGTAAGCACTCCGTGTAAGCAATCTACAGTCCCCGAGTAAGCACTCAGTGTAAGCAATCTACAGTCCCCGAGTAAGCGGCCGGTGCAAGCAGCAGGGCAGTGTCAGTGTGAAAGTGTGGTTTAGCCACAGCTCCAGAAACTTGCGAACTTACCCCGTAAAAAGGTATATAAAGAGAACAGAGATCATAAGAGAGGCATGATCCTCACTGACATATGAGACAGACTTCATATGGAGAATCCTCATAGGTAAATTTACTATTGCACTATACGCTTTTTGTTAGACGAGAACCATATTTGAAACACAGGGGTCTTGACACCTCTTGATCACAGACAAAGCGGCAGTAAAACAGTGAGACATCAAGTACAGATGTGATTAGCAATACAAGGAAACAGCCAAGTACCAGTTACAATATATTGAGTCCATACACAGAGTTGGAAGTGTATTAGGATATTGGAATTCGGAATCTAGCGTTAGTGCTGTGAGAATACCAATTACCAATTAAAGAATATTTGGGGTAGCCGAGTGGTTGGAGCGTTGGACTAGTAACCGAAAGGTTGCAAGTTCGAATCCCCGAGCTGACAAGGTACAAATCTGTCGTTCTGCCCCTGAACAGGCAGTTAACCCACTGTTCCTAGGCCGTCATTGAAAATAAGAATTTGTTCTTAACTGACTTGCCTAGTAAAATAAAGGTAAAATAAAAAACTGTCATTGTGTGTCAAAATATATACCAATACTAGTTTCCAAGTGACTACTAGCTGACGAGCATAATAACCAATAGAAGAAGTTATTAGGTATTGATATATATAGAGGTAAAAGAAACTTGAAGGTAAGGAAATACAGGAGGAATCCATAACACTCAGAATATTTAAATAGGAGTATATCTATCCAAGGCCTCATACTAGACCGGAAAATAAGGGAGTGACAACGTGAACGAAGGAACAAACCCAACTCACGCGAAGGGCCATTACGAAGAAATAGAAGGGTTGGTAGGGCCGCACGGCTAGGCCCTTGTTACACCGCAGTAACTAAAATCCTAAAGTCCTCTGCCCAGCCAGAAGACGGGGTAGAGGCATTTGCTGCAGGTATAAGGCAAAAGTCAGCAACTGTGACAGACAAAATGAGAGAATGTACTATATAGCCTAGAAACCTGGTTAAACTATCATTATGACATCATGGATTAATTCTAGAATATACTATATAGCCTAGAAAACTGGTTAAATTATCATTATGACATTATGACACCAGTCCTTGTATTGAATTCAGGGGGAGGGACTGAGCTGAACTCAAACCTGGGTCCAGCGACTGTCAAGTCAACACCTTATAACTGTTACGCCAAGATGTCTGAACTTCTTGACGAGGTCGCTAGGTGTTGGGTTATGGTTTCTACAATATCGTTCTCTATGAATTTGAGAGTGGTTACACTTCTCCTTCCCCCATCCCTCAGCTGTTAACCAAGTCTCTGGGCAGCCATTTTGTTGCTGTTTAAAAACCCCACAGCCACAATCTGCAGTTCAAACAATAACAAATCTGTCATTCCACCACTATTTTGGTAATAAAATTATTATGGTTTGGATAAATGTAACTACAGACAGACCTATGGATGCAAGGACTGACCATCCATGATATCAACATTATAGTTTTAACCATGTTGAGGCAGCAGGGTAGCCTAGTGGTTAGAGCGTTGGACTAGTAACCGGTTGCAAGTTCATATCCCCAAGCTGACATTTTGAGGCGATACAGTGTTTATTTACATTGTTTCTAAACATTAAAGAAAAAAAAGCTTATTCACAGTTGAACTAAGCTCATGAAGCATGTGTTATATTCTTCAAGAATCAATGGCTATAAATAAATTATTTAAAAGTCATAACATGAATGTAGCAATTGCAGATTTCTGCTTTAACACCAAACATCTGTTCAACAACTGCAGAGTTTGTGCCTCTGTTTTTAAGACAGTACTTACTAGTGTTAGTCAGGTTACGGTTTCTCAAAATCACATTTTGGCTAAATTCATCATTAGAACCATTGGATGCCTTAAGATGCATTCGGAAAACCGGGCCCAGATATCCAGGTTCCTCTTCTTCCTCCTTTTTCGATGTAACAGTCATCTCTCTCTCCTCCTCTTTCACTCTATAAACTGCATCCTCCTCTCGTTTTACTGTAACATCCTCCTCCTTTTTCACTCTGAACGCGTCTTCCTCTTCTTTCACAGTAACGGCCTCTACTTCTTGTTTTACTGTAATATCTTCCTCGTCTTTCACTCTGAACGCGTCCTCCTCTTCTTTCACAGTAAAGGCCCCACTCTCTACTTCTTGTTTTACTGTGATATCCACCTCTTCTTTAGCAGAAGGAGAGTAGCTTAGTGACCGCATGGTCGCGGATGTTAGCTATGCTAATGCTAACTTAACCAGACTGCTAGCTGACTAATAACAACAACGCCGTAAATATTAAATTAAATCGGATAACTAACTAGACAAAAGAAGTGTGTTTAAAATACAGTGGCTAATAAACACGAAAGCGTCTGAAGAGCTTTACTGGTTCAGCTTTTTTGTCTAGCAAGCTACCGAGGTGGATAACTTACTGTTGCTGTTGAAAGAAGCGTTCCGTCCACTAGATTATACGTCACACCAACAGCATAACCTTAAAGTCTCAGACCGCCATCTGCTGACTGGAGTGGGTAACGCAGTTGAGTAAAATGTATATTTTATTATCAGACAAAAAGTTAAAGGGTAGGAATCAGGGACATCGCTAGAACTAAAATATATATTAGCCCCCACTAAATAAATCAATATCAGTCCATATATTTTTTCTGTGATTTCTTTTTTTCGTCAACCGTTCCATCGCATTTTAAAAGTCCTACCGGTTCGGCACTAGGACCGGGGGAGGCTGCTGCTACACTAGTGACTGTTAGACTTTCTTCAGCAAAGATGGCAGACAGAAATACTAGGAGAGAGGGGTACCCCTACACAGACAAGAAATGGATCAAAGATGGCCAGCACACCAGGCTGTCATTTTGTAAAACAGTGGATGTATAGAATCTAGCTAGCTGAAAAATGTACTGCAAATTGAATGTGCAATTTTGTAAGCTTAACTTGCTGATATTTGCCATGCAGATAGATGAAATCGCATAGATTGCTATGTTCTTGTTATTCTTGTTCTTGCTTATTATGCAGTGGATGATTAAAATCCCTGAATGCCCATGGATGTGTAGCTAGCTATCTAGCCGATCTGTGTATGGACCCAAATGTTTGGTATACATATTAGTTCAGAACCTAGCTATGAACCTCAGCTATCATAGCTAGTTGTATCAACTTCAAAACAGCCTGAATGACATTAATGAAGCCTATGGATTGAGAAGAATATATGATCATGTTGTACCAAGGATGCAAGTCGTATATACATGTAGTTATTACTATGCATGAGATCCCCACATTGTAGCCTGTACATTTAATATATTCACTGATCATGTACTCTACCTTGGCAAATTAATGTGCAGTTTAGGTATGAATGTCTTTGAGGTGATCAAATTCCTGTCTTTGAGTGAGTTTTAGGATTCTATTGAAAGAAAAATTATTTTTTTTAAATAATAATACGATTGTATATTATTATTTAGAAATACGTATTTTTTCTTGTTTTTAATTGTTGACAGCCAGTAGACACCATGTTTATATTGTAGAAGCATTGTACTTGATTATGTGAAATGGACGTTTTCTGTTGGGGGTGAGCAACCATGTCCAACAAAAATATAGGATATATTTGTTGTCTAAAGGGGGAAGGTGTTACAGGCTTTGGTCTTTCCATTTATGTTTTGAGGTTGGACTTTAGCACGTATAGCTCGTTAGCACGTAGGGTGCACTGATTGGTACCACCTCATTAGTCAGTATGTGTTTCACCTGAGCTGGTCCAGGTTCTATTTAAGAGTGTCTGGCCCAGTGTTCCAGTTGTCTTGATAGATGTGGAGAGTCAACACCTTTAGTTGCTCCACCTTTTTGGTTAAAGATGTTTTCATTTCAGGTTGAAGCTTCTTTCTGAAGAGAGCTTTTTTTTTTTTGAAGAAGAAAAATGAATACAAACAAGCAAACCTGGTCGGTTCCGGGGATTGGTATAGCAAATACCGTAAGATTTTCATGGACTGAAAAGGAGATGGAACCTTGGGGCAGGGAAACTTTTGGAAGGACCATATTGATGGGATGCCTCAGGATAGAGGTGAAGGAAGTACTCTGCCTTCAAGGCAACCCAAATGAAAAGGGTTTTGATGTGACGTTTCACAAGCAAGAGAAACATGATGATGTATTGAAGATGGCAAAGGAAGCGGAAAGAAAAGGACCCCTGTGCCATTATGCGGTGACCAGCCTGGCAAAGAACAACTTCAGGGTGGTCACCGTAAACATGTACAATCCGCACGTGAAGGATGAAGAAGTGAGGGCCTTTCTGGGGAGATACATGGACAATGTCTCCTCAGCGAGGTACCTCAGGGACTCCCTGGGTTTCTGGAACGGGAGGAGAGGGTTCCAGGCGTTACTCAGGGAGTCCCCGAAGAGTGTGGATGGCTACCTCCATCCTCCGGCGATGTTCTCCCTGGGGGCTGACAGGGGAACACTCTACTATGCACGTCAGCCCCCGTTCTGCAGGCGTTGTATGGCCTACGGCCATATCCTGGCCTCGTGCAGCGCCAAGAAATGTCGTTTTTGTGGGTCGGAAGAGCACGAGGCCAAGGAGTGTGACGAGCCCAAGGCTTGCCACGGGTGTGGCTCGAAAGTACACCTGTGGCGTGATTGCCCGGCTCGTCACAGGTCATACGCGTCTGCAGCTGGGGGGGGAGCGGGGGATGGGGGGAGGAAAGAAAGGACGCGTGCGGATTGCATGGATGGCACAGGGGAAAAGACGGCGCAGGAAGAAGATGGGAAGAAGGATGAGGTGGGAAGAAAGAGGCGAGGAGAAGAAAAGAATGGAACAGAAGGAGAGAAGAAAAAGGGGACGGAAGAAGGTGGAGGAGCTGAGAAGAGGGAGAAGGGGACAGTGGTACGAGAAGGAGTGGAAGAGGGAACGGGGACAGTGACGGAGAAGGTGGGAGGAGTGGAGGTGGGAGGGGAGGGGGTGGGAGGGGGGGGGGATGGGGGGAAGGAGTGGGGGGACAGCCTGCCAGGCTTCCTCGAGGTCGAAATGAGGGATTTGGTGGAGGGGTTAGTGGGGATGGGACGTTGTGTCTCCCCGCTACCTCCTTCACCAAAGAAGAAAGGGATAAAGAGGGGGAGCTTGGCAGGAAGTGAGAGGGAGGGGGGTGTGGAGGGGGAGGGGGGGGTTAAGAGAGTGGCGGGGGGGGAGGGGAGGGTAATTTGTCCTCCCGGTTTGCCTCAGCCCCTTGCATTTTAGTGGATGACTCCAGTGAGGGGTCGGTGGGTTGTTTGCTAGAGGGATCCCAACTCCTGTTTGGGGAGATGGGGTCCCCTATATGCAGCCCCGAGGCAAACAGGGAGGGGGGGATGGTGGGTGGGGAGGGAGGACCCAACACACTGCCTGGATCATGGGTTGGGATGGAGGACGGGGGGGCGTCAGGAGAGGAGAGGACGTCCCCGCCGGTGGAGATGGACCAGGGGAGCATCGGGTGAGTCTCCTGGTTTTTCTTTGGGTTTTGGGGTTTTTATTTGTTGTAAATAATTAAATGAATAGTTCTGTTTCTTTTTTTAGTCTAAATGTTAGGGGGTTAAGGGATAATGTTAAAAGGAGGGCGGTTTTTTGTTATTTAGAGGGTGTGGGGTTTGATTTCTGTTTTTTACAGGAGGCTCACCTGAGGGATGGTGGGGATGTGTGTAGATTTAAGAGGGAGTGGGATAAGGGGGAATCTTTTTGGGGCATAGGAGGGGTGCACTCAACAGGAGTAGGGATTTTGTGTGGGCATAGAGAGGTTAAAATAGAGAACACTTTTGTAATAATGCAGGGTAGAGTTTTGGGGATAGATGTTAAGTTTAGAGAAGCTAGATATAGGTTAATTGGGGTGTATGGGCCACAGGTGGCGGCAGACAGGAGGGAGATGGTGGACTGTCTGGCGCCCCTGTGTGTTACAAACAGGCACTTGGTGATAGGAGGAGACTTTAATATAGATTTAGGGTTAGGCGGTGATAGCAGTGCAGGTGCCATCTCTGGGCTAATGGCTTGCCATGGTCTGGTTGATGGTGGCCTGCACACTACTCCGGCAATGGTCGGTCCTACATGGCGCAACTCCAGGGGGGTTGCGCGGAGGCTCGACTACATTTTTGTATCCAGGTCTTTGGGTCAGTTGTCTGGGCGGCTGTTGCCTGTTTTCTTCACGGATCACGACGGGGTGTTCCTGCAGGTGGGGTCGCCAGTCTGCCTCTTCGGTAGGGGGTACTGGAAGTTAGATCGGGATATACTGGAGGAGCAGGCTTTCGTTGACGCATTTTTTTGTTTCTTTCGGAGGCTTGACGGCCTCCGGTCCATGTGCGAGGGGGTGTTAGAGTGGTGGGATTTAGTCAAGGGGAGGATAAGGGCTTTTATAATAGGATATTGTAGAAGGAAAAAAAGGGAGGAAAGGAGGGAGGTGGATCGTATCCAAAGGTTAATTGAACTCGAGTACGAGGCAGGCAACCTCGGCGGGTCGATTGACTGGGAGAGATTCGCAGCCCTAAAGGCGCAGCTCAGGGAGCTGCAGGAGCAGAAGGCTCGAGCTTTCCTGGAGCGTGCGCATAGTGGCTTTCTAGAACATAATGAGACTTGTTCCGCTATGTTCTTTAAGTCGGTTAGGGCCAGACAGAGTAGGAAGGTAATGAAGGGAGTTAGGGAAGAAAATGGTAGTATAGTAAGTAAACCAGAGGAAATGGTCAGGGTGACAACTGATCATTTCCAAGGTTTATTTAAGGAAAGGGAAATAGATGTAGAGCAGGGAAACGTGTTTTTAGAACACTTGTCCCGGCGGTTGCCAGAGGACATTAGAGACGTGATGGAGGCCCAGATCTCACTAGAAGAGGTTGAGAGCGCTCTTAGGAGGATGGGAAAAGGGAAGGTTCCTGGGATGGATGGGCTGCCGGCTGAGTTTTACCTCAAGTTTTGGGGTATACTTGGACCAGTGGTTCTCGAAGTCTTGAAGGCCATCCTTGAGACGGGGGTCCCGGGGGGATCAATGGCTGTTGGTGTGCTGTCACTTCTTTATAAGAAGGGGGAAGAAACTGACCTTGGCAACTGGCGGCCATTGACCATGCTGTGCGTAGATTACAAGATTCTTGCAAAGGTTTTAGCAGACCGGTTGCGCACAGCCCTGCCCTACGTCGTCCACGAGGATCAGACGTGCGGGGTAGAGGGCCGCTCTATAAGATGGAACCTACAGTTGATCAGGGATTCCATCGCTTGGGTTGAAGATAGAGGGCTGCCTTTAATGGTAGCAGCGCTAGATCAGGCGAAAGCTTTTGATCGCGTGAATAGATCTTTTCTATTCAGGGTGTTAGGTAGATTAGGATTTGGGGAGAAGTTTATAGGATGGATCCGTACTTTATATGTCGGAGCGGGGTGTCGAGTTAGTGTAAATAGTCACTTAGGTGACGTTTTTGACCTCTCGTCTGGGGTCAGGCAGGGATGCCCACTCTCGGCTCTCCTCTTCGTTCTGTACATGGAGCCTCTGGGGGCTGCCATTAGGGCAGACACAGGGGTGGAAGGCTTGTTGATCCCTGGAAGCGGTGGGCTGCGTGTTAAGATGACGCAGTACGCCGACGACACTTCCTTGCTGTTGTGCAAGGACTCGTGCCTGACAAGGTCCCTTGCCATCTTTGGGGATTTCACCAGAGCGTCGGGAGCGGTTCTGAACCATGCAAAGTCTTCCGTCAAGTTTTTCGGAAGATGGCGCGGTAGAACGGATGTGCCTGGGGGGTTATCTCTCTGTGAAGGGGCCCTGAGGATTCTCAGGGTTCATTTTGAGACCTCCGGCTCAGCGACGCTAAACTGGAACATGCGTATCGCAGTGGTACAGAGGAAGCTAGCAATGTGGAAGGCTAGGTATTTGTCTTTTATGGGCAAAGTTCTGGTCCTAAAGGTGGATGTGTTGCCGTCTCTTTTGTATGTGGCATACACCCATTGCCGGCTTGTCTGAGGAGGCCTCTAGTGAGGCTTGTGTTTCAGTTTATGTGGAGTGGCAGGTGCGAGTGGGTCGCCAGGGCATGCATGATCTGTCCCATCGGGGAGGGAGGTAGGGGGGTACCACATTTCCCCCTCAAGCTGGACGCCATTTTTGTTTCTTTCTTGTTGACGGAGCTTGCTCGTCCGGTTATACACCCGTCCGGTTACCTCCTGCGGGTGTTCTTCTCGTATAAGGCGAGAAGCGTAATGGTGTGGTCTAACGCGGGTCCTCGGGCGGAACAGCTGCCGTGGCATTTTGGCCATGCGGCCAAGTGGCTGCGTGCGCACCCCGAGGTTGAAGTTGCCCGAGTAGGTTTAGACCACAGGCACCTGTACGAGGAGGTCAGGCAGGCAGGGAGTCCTGCGCCTGTAGCGGGCATCTCGTCATTGGTCTGGGAGGGAGTGCAGGCGCGGGGCCTGGACAATAGGCTCAAGGACCTGAATTGGTTGGGCCTCCATAAGTGCTTGCCGGTACGTGCCATCTTGTACCGGTATAGTTTGGTGCAATCCCCCGCCTGTCCAAGATCCTCTTGTGGCAGGGAGGAGACTGTGCGCCATGCCTTTTGGGACTGTGCCTTTGCCGGACTAGTCTGGGCTAGGGCACGGGTAATGCTAGGTGTGGTTAGGAGTGATTTTGTTTTGACATGGGCTAGGCTAGAGAGAGGCGTAGGGAGAGCAAAGGGAACGGATAGGGACAGGTTTCTGCTCTGGCATGAGTCTCTTTAAAAAGGGACTGTGGGAAGCCAGGCAGAATTTAGTCAAGACAGGGAGAGATTGGGGGGTGGAAGGGATAGTGAGAAGGGTGGAAGGTGATTTGAGGGGGAAGATGAAGAGGGAGGAGAGGAAGTGGGGGAAGCATGCGGCACGGGAGAGGTGGAAAGGGGGTTTAGGGCTGGGAGTGTTAGAGTGAGTTTGGTAAGGGGATAGATTAGGGAAGGGGAGATAGGGAAAGGGTTAGGTATTGGTTAGGTATGACGGGGAGGGACGATGCTCCCCAGAGGTTTGTTTTTGTTTGATGGTTTTGTAAATACAATTAATTAAGAATGAATGAGAATTATGATTTTGTAATAGTATGAATGGTATTGATTGTAATAAATTATTTTAACCACCTTTTTGGTTTGCTTCCTGTCTGTAAGTTTGGTGAGGGTTTTTCTTTTGTTTCCCTCTTCTTGGGCAGATTTAGTGGGTCTCATGGTGGGTGTCTTATGTCTCAGTTGTTGTTACTAGTCAACTTTCAGTGGACACCATCATAGTGTCATTCAGAATCCCTCCTAAAACCTGTTTAGTTTTTGTTGTCAATGACTTTGTTAGTTCCCTCTTCTTTTTAAGTGACGTTTATGGTTTTCTTGCTGGGGAATGTAACAAACAATGTAGTAAAACAAGCTTATATTTTGGGTTGTAGCATCCAGTTCTTGTTAGTCATTAGTCTTTCAGTTCTGTTTGCTGTGAATGTTTTATTTATTCTTCCTGTGAAATGCATTGCGTTGCATCCATGTCTGAAATGTGCTGTATTATTCAAGCTTGGTTTGAACATATTGCAAAAATAAATGAAACCAATGACCAACCAATCGACTCATGCTCCATCTTAGTATGAAAAAGTTTACATTTAGTGCATTTGTTGAAGATGAAAAATTTTGAAATCAACAATACGAGATGTTACAACGAACTGAACCGTCAATGGAGGTCTTTCTCTTTATATAGCCTGCTACAGCATGCAATACTATTAACTCACAAGGGGGCATAACGTTACATGTACAATACTATCCCATTTTGGAAACGTTACATGTACAATACTATCCCATTTTGGAAACGTTACATGGACAATACTATCCCATTTTGGAAACGTTACATGGACAATACTATCCCATTTTGGAAACGTTACATGGACAATACTATCCCATTTTGGAAACGTTACATGGACAATACTGTCCCATTTTGGAAACGTTACATGTCCGCGTTAATTATCTTAATTATCTTTTCAGAACTTCTCAGAAATGAATCAAGGCCATGGAATGGATATAGACAAAAAGAGAATTCAATGACTAGCAGAGGTAGAGAGGCGAGGCAGGGGTGAGGACATCATCCTGCTATTTTGACAGTCCCTGAAGGACAATACAGAAGAGGGATTTGCTCTTATTCCTTCCCTTTCTCTAATGTATTTTGTAATAAAATTAGCAAGTGTAGTAAGATCAATGCTTTACTAGGACTGGAGACCACAGCAGCGATTCTGCTCTTGCCCTACCTCTTCAGGACCCGAGTGGCCTTTATGTCCGTGACATGGTATGCTTATGCACCATTCATCTGTTTCTTCATAAACATAGGTGTGCACGCTTATATAAAACTACAGCTGAACATTTGTTATGGTTTTTGTTAATTGTATGTGTATTAATCTTTTCTTACTTTTGTTGACACAGATTTCCCCGCTCTTCACTCCTTTACTGCACATCGGCGGAAATCCATTTCACCATGAGAGTGAAATCCCGCTGGCCTTTGATGGGGAGAACATCCACGCCCTCGAGGACGTCCCCATGGGACTTGGGGCTCTGCTTCGGCTGTATTTTTTTTAAAATTTCCCTTAAATTTCCCAAAAATGTCAGAAAAACACTTATGTTATTAAGTTACTGTGTTCTGGGGATAGGAGAAGTTGGGTGAAGTTACCAGGGCCGGTCATAAAGATGGCAAACTTCCTAACATAACTAAGTGAATATGATATACACACTAAAGCTGAAAAATCTGTATTTAGCATCAAGTCTACAATGTTGTTAGTTTACCTATGATTCATTTTTAATGTATGTTGTTTTTATTGTACATCATTATTTTTTAATGTTTTTTAAATGTCATGAAAAGCACTTTACAAAGTACTTTTATTATTTATTATAGTCTGACATGTCTGCAGAAATGTTGCAATTTTGTAATGTGTTTTGTTTGGTAAATTGTTTTGTAAATATTAATTCACATTTGTTGTGCCACTAAATAAACAATTATTTAAGTTAATATTGTCAATATTATTATAATCTGTTTTTATAATGGAGGGAGGGTGGACAGGGAGTTAAAAAATAAACCCCAAAAGGTTCTTTGAGGAATCATGATAAGGGGTTCTTCAAAGAACTTTTAGGGGTTCCCACACGGTTTAAAGGATTCTCCCGGAACCTTTACCTTTTAGAGTGTATATTGATGAAAGTCACCTTGTCCGAGAGACATTTACGTAGTTATACACAGCCCCATTTGGGATGACTATTTTGGGGTGAAATAGCGGCCACAACAGACAGACCTGATATCGCCCATAATTCGAGTCACGTGCTGAGGGGGTATGACCAAAGTTATTCTATTTAGCTACACTTTGTAGTACATTTTTTCATTATAATAAATGTTTCTGATGCCACATCACTCATTTTCAAAGGGAATTGTTGGTTTTTAGGGGCAGTCGCTTTTTTAGCTTTTTGTCTGAAAGTATTTTCTCAACTGCGATACCAACTCCAGTCAGCAGATGGCGATGTGCGTCTTTCAGGTGATTCTGCCACTGTGACGTGTAATATAGTGAACGGGACGTTTCTTCAACATCAACAGCTAGACAGTCACCTTGGATCACTCTAACTTTATGGAAAAAGGTTTATTCAATAAATATAGCAACTTCTCTCATACTGGGAAGAACCAAAAGTGAAATTTTCAGGCTTTAAGGGCAGTTTTATTTCAAATGTCGTACCCAGATGAAGAAAATCCAGTAAGCGTTTTATAGTTTCATCATTAGTGTAACTTACCCTAGAGTGGACACACTCCCACCAGTTTCTGAGACAACTGCCCAGACTTTGTAGACTGTTTAATAATGCTTAAACCTCATATTTATCAAATTTGAGTTGATATGAGTTGTCATCTAGTTCACAAAGACTCTAGATATTTAACACTAAATGACCGAATCCAGGGCATAGCTGGCCAGCACATTTAAAATAATAGGAATTCACCACTGAGGGTCACACAGACACTTTTCAGAATGAGGTCCTTCTTCCAATAGTTTCACCAGGTCACCCTGGCCCCTCCCCCCTACAGACCGCACCAATCCCCACTGTGATGAATTCAGTGTTAGGACGGCTCTAGGTCGCCTGCAACCGACCAATGATAGGTGTCCGAGTCGACTTACTCTCAGATCATCTTCCACTGCCTCGGCCCTGTTTACACCTCCAAGGTGCCCCCCTCACACAGGAAAACACACTCAGAGCCTACTGACTGGGCCCTGTTTACACCTCCAAGGTTCCCCCTCACACAGGAAAACACACTCAGAGCCTACTGACTGGGCCCTGTTTACACCTCCAAGGTTCCCCCCTCACACAGGAAAACACACTCAGAGCCTACTGACTGGGCCCTGTTTACACCTCCAAGGTTCCCCCTCACACAGGAAAACACACTCAGAGCCTACTGACTGGGCCCTGTTTACGAGGCTTTTATAAAAACTACACTTAGCGTGTTTCGATCACCTCTTTTTATTTAAACTAGGTTTGAGATGTGGTATCCACTCGCCTCGCTGCCTCTCAGATAAAAACTAAAGGTGCTCCAGGTGCTCCATCTGCTCTGTTCCCAAAGTGTGGTCTCCCTGAGATCCCAAGTTAGAGGGATCCCTGGTGTACCATTTACCCAGGTCGTCAGGAGCGGTCACCAAGTGAAGATTAACATCCCCAAATGTGGTTAAGTTCTTTAATATCAAATGAGGAAACAAACTTATCACACAATTAAGTGTTATTCTTAAACTAAATCTTTATTCACTTAATAATAAGGGAGCAGGTCAATACAACGCATACATAAAGAGAATCAATTGAGTGCTCTACGATAATGATGCCTGGTCGATGAATCAGCCCCAGATGGTCGTTGAGAGCCCCGAGACAAAAGTACAAAGGTCTTTTACAGCTAAGACACACCCCTTTCAACCTATATGACCAACAACAGATGTATAGAACGGGTCACAAGGTTAAGATTTGTATGAAAGATACTTATAATTCTCAGCAGACAGTGTCTGCTGTAAAAACAGTACCCTGTGTAGAAACCAGGGTCTGGCCCTGGGGTCATCTCTCCCTGGCACCATAGAGAACAGAAACATTAACTCGTGCTCTGGAATGCGGTCTCTTTAGGTTTTATCACACAAAAGACATTGGAAATCTCCTGTCAGTGTTTTCTCCCAGAGGCCCATCCTCAGTAGAACACAGACAGTATAGTTCTAAGAACCCTCTATTCTGTTGCATAAAACAACCATTTGATGCAATAAAAGTATTATAACATAATGTTGAAGTTTTGCTCTCAGTGTCCACAGAAAGTTGACTAGTAACAACAACTGGGACCTAAAAGACACCCACCATGAGACCCACTAAATCTGCCCAAGAAGAGGCGAACAAAAGAAAAACCTGCACCAAACTTAAAAACAGGAAGCAAACCAAAAAGGTGTTGACTCTCCACATCTATCAAGACAACTGGAGCACTGGGCCAGACACTTAAATAGAACCTGGACCAGCTCAGGTGAAACACCTTCCCACTAATGAGATGGACAAGCCAGCACAGGTGTAACACATACTGACTAACGAGGTGACACCAATCAATCTCTTCCATTTCAGAGCCTGGATTTTTCCCCTGGGGCTAATATCCAAATTATGTTGAAATCAATTGATAAGGGGGCAAACGTTGAGGCTTCTACATTTTGACACTATTAAAATAATCCTAAAACAATGTTAAAACATTCTACATTGTGACATTAATTTGTTGAAATCATGAAACAACTACTTCATGTATGTATTTTCTAATATTTGATCAGAGATCATTTATCAGATTATCTCTGGTCACAGCTATGAGCTTTCTCTCCTGTGTGTGTTCTCTGGTGAAGAGTCAGAGAGCCAGATGAAGCAAATCTCTTCCCACATTGACCACAGCTATAAGGTTTGTCTCCTGTGTGTTTTCTCTGGTGCACTGTCAGCTCTCCAGATTGACCAAAACCCTTCCCACATTGATCACAGCTATACGGTTTCTCTCCTGTGTGTGTTCTCTGGTGTTGAGTCAGGTGGACAGATCGAATAAAACCCTTCCCACATTGATTACAGCTATAAGATTTCTCTCCTGTGTGTATTCTCTGGTGTTGAGTCAGAGAGCCACATGTAGTAAAACACTTCCCACATTGACCACAGCTATAAGGTTTCTCTCCTGTGTGTATTCTCTGGTGTTCAGTCAGAGAGCTAGATGAAGAAAAACTCTTCCTACATTGACCACAGCTAAAAGGTTTCTCTCCTGTGTGTGTTCTATGGTGTACAGTCAGAGTGCTAGATGTAGTGAAACTCTTCCCACATTCACCACATATATAAGGTTTCTCTCCTGTGTGTATTCTCTGGTGTCGAATCAGATGGCCAGATGTAGTAAAACTCTTCCCACATTGACCACAACTATAAGGTTTCTCTCCTGTGTGTGTTCTCTGGTGCACTGTGAGCACTCCAGATCCACCAAAACTCTTCCCACATTCACCACAGCTATAAGGTTTATTTCCTGTGTGTGTTCTCTGGTGTTGAGTCAGAGAACCAGATGAAGTAAAACACTTCCCACATTGACCACAGCTATAAGGTTTCTCTCCTGTGTGTATTCTCTGGTGTTCAGTCAGAGTGCTGGATGTAGTAAAACTCTTCCCACATTGACCACAGCTAAAAGGTTTCTCTCCTGTGTGTGTTCTCTGGTGTACAGTCAGAGTGCTAGAGGCAGAAAAACTCTTCTCACATTGACCACAGCTATAAGGTTTCTCTCCTGTGTGTGTTCTCTGATGAATTTGAATGCCTGATGAGGTGAATCTCTTCCCACAGTCAGAGCAGCAGTGAGTTCTCCTCCCTGTGGATCTCTGCAAGTGTTTCTTGAGGTGTTCTGATCTGGAGAGACTATTCTCTGCCTCTTCAGCATCACAAGGTTGTTGAGGCTCCCCAGAGGATCCACGATAGTCAAGTATATCTCCTGTGTGAACAACAAAGTCAGACTGATGATTAAAGGCCCACAACAGCGGTAATCCACTGTAAAAGGTGATGCCAACAGCATAGCCATGATGTTGTACAACAATTGATGTCTGTAATGAATGTTAAAACTATTTGACAATTGTCTTAAACGAGCAAGAATAGTCATATTTTGTCTTGTTTTCACATTAGTAGTAACATCCATGATTGTAGGCTAAAATTGCAGCACGAGGGCAATGTGACTGCAGAAACTCCTCCCTGCTAATGAGGAAACCGATAGTTATGGATGTACTATATCTGCCTGGAGCAAAAATGGTGAGCAAAGATTTTAGTTTTTCACAATGTATTCTGAATATGAATGGGGGAAAACTCAGGGAAGTAACCTCCATTTCCAGGTTGCTAATGAGTAATTTTCACACTGCTTTGGATGTTAATTGTAAGGATCGATTGAATGTCCTGTTTAATATAATGTTTGCTACAGTATTATGAACTATGTGTAATTATTGAAGAACCGCGTTAATGACAGTATCCATTTGGGTGTCAAGAAAGTAAAGATTCTATTTTTTATTTCACCATTATTTAAACAGGTAGGTCAGTTGAGAACAAGTTCTCATTTACAACTGCGACCTGGCCAAGATAAAGTAAAGCAGTGTGACAAAAAAACAACAGAGTTACACATGGAATAAACAAACATGCAGTCAATAACACAATAGAAAAATCTATATACAGTGTGTGCAAATGGAGTACGGAGGTAAGGCAATAAATAGGCCACAGTAGAGAAGTAATTACAATTTAGCAAATTATCACTGGAGTGATACATGTGCAGATGATGATGTGCAAGTAGAAATACTGGTGTGCAAAAAAGTAAATAAAAACATGGGGACGTGGTAGGCAGTTGGATGGGCTATTTACAGATGGGCTATGTACAGCTGCAGCGATTGGTAAGCTGCTCAGATAGCTGATGCTTAAAGTTAGTGAGGGAGATGTAAGTCTCCAACTTCAGCGATTTTTGCAATTCGTTCCAGTCTTTGGCAGCAGAGAACTGGAAGGAAAGGCGGCCAAAGAGGTGTTGGCTTTGGGGATGACCAGTGAGATATACCTCCTGGAGCACGTACTATGGGTGGGTGTTGCTATGGTGACCAGTGAGCAGAGTTAAGGGGGAGCTTTCCCTAGCAAAGACTTATAGATGACCTGGAGCCAGTGGGTTTGGTGACGAATATGTAGCGAGGGCCAGCCATTGTAAGTCAGAACCGTCCAGAGTAGTGATGCTAGTCAGGCGGGCGGGTGCGGGCAGCGATCGGTTAAAGAGCATGCATTTAGTTTTACTTGTGTTTAAGAGCAGTTGGAGGCCACAGAAGGAGTGTTATATGGTATTGAAGCTTGTTTGGAGGTTTGTTAACTCTTGGATCTACCCCTCCCGGATCCGGGAGAATTGTCATCAACTGACAATAGCATAACGCAACGGACAAAAAATCTTACTAGAAAATATTCATATTCATGAAATCACAAGTGAAATATATTCAAACACAGCTTAGCCTTTTGTTAATCACCCTGTCATCTCAGATTTTGAAAATATGCTTTACAGCCAGCAAGACAAGCATTTGTGTAAGTTTATCGATAGCCTAGCATAGCATTATGCCTAGTTAGCAGCAGGCAATCTGGTCACGAAAATCAGAAAAGCAATCAAATTAAATTGTTTACCTTTGATGAGCTTTGGATGTTTTCACTCACGAAACTCCCAGTTAGATAGCAAATGTTCTTTTTTTCCAAAATGATTATTTTTGAAGCCGAAATAACTCTGTTAGTTCTTCACGTTTGGCTGAGAATTCGACCAGAAATTGCGGTGATGACTTCGCCGAAAAATATTCCAAATTAGCTCCATAATAGCAACAGGAACATGGCAAACGTTGTTTATAATCAATCCTCAAGTTGTTTTTCAAAATATCTATTCGATAATATATCAACCGGGACTGGTGGCTTCTTAGTAGGAAAGAGAGAAACAATGGCCGCATTTGTCTTTTACGCACAAAACACTCTGAGACCTACTGTAGGACCCATAACTTCACTAACAATAACATAGACCTACTGTAGGCCCCATAACTTCACCTAACAACAACATAGACCTACTGTAGGGCCCATAACTTCACGTAACAATAACATAGACCTACTGTAGGACCCATAACTTCACGTAACAACAACATAGACCTACTGTAGGACCCATAACTTCACGTAACAACAACATAGACCTACTGTAGGACCCATAACTTCACCTAAGAACAACATAGACCTACTGTAGGACCCATACAACAGGCCGAGGACTATAAATCATTTCATATTTCAGGTGAAACATGGAAACTAAAATGTCTTTGTCATGACATTTCATAACCTGATCACCAGATAATTTTGTCAATAATCCCACTAAGCTACTCTGTAATGTGTTGTCATTCTAAATGTCCTGAATAAAG
Source organism: Oncorhynchus clarkii lewisi (assembly GCF_045791955.1). Taxonomy (NCBI): domain Eukaryota; kingdom Metazoa; phylum Chordata; class Actinopteri; order Salmoniformes; family Salmonidae; genus Oncorhynchus; species Oncorhynchus clarkii. The sequence goes on along the minus strand of NW_027257987.1, from coordinate 231,772 downwards.
GAAAATAGCTCTGTGTGTTGTACAATAGCCTATCCATCAAGGAACAGTTCTCTACACATTATGAGCTAAGTATCTCTGTGTCCAAACAGACTAACGAGACCCTACTGTAAATCAAGCAGACAATAACACATTATAAACACCAATTTGTTAGGGATGTTGGATCCAACATGGAGCACGGCATAACTGTCTTTACCAGAGTAATGAATGAAGAAGCACTTTGGTTGTTGTTGCATGTCGTGATGTTTGTCATTTGACTGGAATTCAGAAAATTATTTCCTGGATCAGCTGATGATAGTTGAACATGTGACTGTAACTAAACAGCTACAGTATTAAGAATGATGTGTAATTATTGAAGAACCGCGTAAGTGACAGTATTGATTTGGGTGTTAATAAAGTTATTTGGGTCAATAAAGTTAAGGTGACTCTTGGTTAGAACCACTGGATTTTGCAAACTCAAATTATTTATAATTTCTGTGCCCATGAAAACTGTTTTCCCAGCGTAATATAAGGAGACACTAAATGTTACGTAGGTAGAGTGCATTTCAGAGATCTGACTCCCAAAAAACTGTCCTAACAGGACAATAACCTAAACCACAAGGCCAAATCTACACTGGAGGAGCTTACCAAGATGACATTGAATGTTCCTGGGTGGCCTAGTTACAGTTTGGACTTAAATCGTATTGAAAGTCTCTGGTAAGACTTGAAAATGGCTTTCTAGATCAAAAACCGACTTGACAGAACAGGAAGGATTTTAAAAAGAATAATGAATTTCACATGAAGGTCAGTCGCCTATTGGATGACATCACGACTTCCCATCAAGCCAACTCCTTAAATACCTTACTATGACATCACTCACTCCTTCTAGTTTCCAGTTGTCTAAAAAAACACTATTTTGCTCAAAACATTTATTTTGTTTCCCTTTAGTGTGTTTATACCTTAGTGTATTTGTATATCACTTTTCAATAGGAAAAGTTAAAAATCACTGGAGGACGTCATGAACAATTCATACAATACAAAAACATATTCAAGAGTAGAACGCCCTTTTAAAATTCACACATTAGTTCAACAACTGCAGAGTTTGTGTCCCTGTTTTATAAGATAGTACTCACTGTATTTACTGGTGTTAATCAGATCAATGTCCCTGTTTTATAAGACAGTACTCACTGGTGTTAATCAGATCAATGTCCCTGTTTTATAAGATAGTACTCACTGTACTTACTGGTGTTAATCAGTTCTCCAGTCTTCTCTTCTTCGTCCTCCTCTAATGTGACAGTAATCTCCCCCTCTTCATCCTTCATTAAAAAAACGTCTTCATCTTCTTTCACTGTCACAGTAACCTCCTTCTCTCCAAAACCTGCATCCTGCTCTTTCTCTTCCTCCTCTTCTTTTACTGTAACATCCACCTCCTCTTTCACTCTGAACGCGTCTTCCTCGTCTTTCACTGAAACGTCTTCCTCCACCTCTTTCACAGTAACAGCCTCACCCTCTACTTGTTCTTGTATTGTAACAGCCTCCTCTTTGACGAGAGCTTCTTTCTCCGTCCAGCAGATCTTCTCTTCTTTATCAGGAGGAGAGTAGCTTAGTGAACTCATGGTCGGGGATAACAGCTAGTTAGCAATAGCGACTAGACTAGTGCTAACTTGACCAGACAACTAATTGACTTACAACGTAAATATTAAATTAAATGAGGTAGCTAGTTGTTTACACATAAGTATGTTTAAATCATAGTGTTAAATAAACTAGTAAATTGTCTAAAGAGCTTGAATGTTCCGACTTTGTTGTCCAGCGAGCTACCGAGGTGACTGCAGTTGTTGAAGAAGCTTTCCGTCCACTAGATTATACGTCACAGTAGAAACATCGCCTGAAAGAACCATATCGCCATCTGCTGTCTGGAGGGAGGAAACGCAGTTGAGGAGGGAAAACTTTTTTTCTTCTTCATTGAATTATATTATAAAGCAGTTTAGATAAACGTTTTTTTCCTCTCCATTAAATAAGAATATTATGTCAACACGTACAAAGAGCAACAAGTGTTGTTTGATTAGTTCAGGTTTTTTATGAGATTCTAAAACAAACTCTACATCAACTCCACATCTATATTTCTGATTCAGTCAAATAACTAGATTTCAAAAAAAGCACCTAGTTATTGATACCCTTGATAAAGATGAGCAAAAATTACTGTATGAAATAAATAAATAAACTTTACCCACTACCAGGATATTTTAGCCCAAAACCTGGATACCTCTCTGCTAGGAGGCTGACACTTGGCCATAAGTGGATCTTTCAGCAAGACACATCAACACCCACGAAGAAATGGTTACTTGGGCACAAAATCAACATTTTCAACGGCCATCTCAGTCTTCGGACTTGAACTCCCTTGAACACCTGTGGTTTGAATTGAACAGGGCAGTCCATAAGCGCAGACTAAATAAATCAAAGACCTGGAGAGATTCTGTATGGAGGAATGGTCTAAGATCCCACCCAATGTGTTCTCTAATCTTATAAAACATTTTAATGTCATTATCTTTTTCAATTGTATCAGTATAAAATAATATTATTTTCCTTTTATTGTTGGTGTAACAATACATCATGTAGATGTATATAATGAACAGACTAGGTCTATACTGCTCCTACATGGTGTAACAATACATCATGTTGATGTATATAATGAACAGACTAGGTCTATACTGCTCCTACATGGTGTAACAATACATCATGTAGATGTATATAATGAACAGACTAGGTCTATTCTGCTCCTACATGGTGTAACAATACATCATGTAGATGTATATAATGAACAGACTAGGTCTATACTGCTCCTACATGGTTTAACATCATGTAGAGAGGTATGCTACCGTTCAAAAGTTTGAGGTCACTTAGAAATGTTCTTGTTTTTGAAAGAAAATCATATTTTTTCATGTATCATTTATAAAAACCTGTTTTTGCTTTTTCATTATGGGGTATTGTGATGTCATTTTGGGGTATTGTGATGTCATTATGGGGGTATTGTGATGTCATTATGGGGTATTGTGATGTCATTATTGGGTATTGTGTGTACATTGATGAGGGGAAAAATTATTTAATCCATGTCAGAATAAGGCTGTAAAGTAACAAAATGTGGAAAAAGTTAAAGGGTCTGAATACTTTCCGAATGCACGGTATATATAGGGGCAGTACTCAGTGACATCACTTCCTGAAACAGGAGGTACAAATATATAACATAGGTTCAAAATATCAACATTCAATGTATCAAAAATATATGACCACGCTGAAAGTGGAAACGCCAGCCCAGCCACAATCCTAGAGGTTCACTGATGATCAACCTCCTCCTTCACATCTGACTCCTAATTATCAACCTCTTCCTTCACATCTGACTCCTGATGATCAACCTCCTCCTTCACATCTGACTCCTGGTCATCAACCTCCTCCTTCACATCTGACTCCTGATGATCAACCTCCTCCTTCACATCTGACTCCTGATGATCAACCTCCTCCATCACATCTGACTCCTGATGACCAACCTCCTCCTTCACATCTGACTCCTGTTGATCAACCTCCTCCTTCACATCTGACCCCAGTGATCAATCCAGAGCGTCTTCTTTCTTGGGGGGAATCCCGATGGACGACATCATCCAATAGGCCGTCATCACCACCACCGCCCACAAGTTAATTGTCATTCAGGTTATCAATGGGAAGAGCATCAGCAATATGTCCTGTCTGGTAACTTGTCTCATTTAATGGATTTGGACAACATTCACAAATTCTACAGCACAACGGCAGAGTCATGTCTTACGTGTAAAACTAACAATGACTCAATAATCCTTCTGGGAATGTTATGACGTCATAAAGTTATGGGAGGAGTTAGAAAGTTGGCTGTCAGAAGTACAGTTATACAATGTAAAATGACTTTTGATCAGTCTGTCTGCAAGAAAGAAAATAAAAAGTTGAAAGTGAGTGGGCGACGGAGAGAAATAAAATGGTGCTGATGCGGCGCTAGAGACGGGGGTGTGTTCTAGTGGGTCTGGGCAGGTGTGATGTAGTTAATGGAGATGGAGGTGTGTTCTAGTGGGTCTGGGCAGGTGTGATGTAGTTAATGGAGATGGAGGTGTGTTCTAGTGGGTCTGGGCAGGTGTGATGTAGTTAATGGAGATGGAGGTGTGTTCTTGTGGGTCTGGGCAGGTGTGATGTAGTTAATGGAGATGGAGGTGTGTTCTAGTGGGTCTGGGCAGGTGTGATGTAGTTAATGGAGATGGAGGTGTGTTCTAGTGGGTCTGGGCAGGTGTGATGTAGTTAATGGAGATGGAGGTGTGTTCTTGTGGGTCTGGGCAGGTGTGATGTAGTTAATGGAGATGGAGGTGTGTTCTTGTGGGTCTGGGCAGGTGTGATGTAGTTAATGGAGATGGAGGTGTGTTCTAGTGGGTCTGGGCAGGTGTGATGTAGTTAATGGAGATGGAGGTGTGTTCTAGTGGGTCTGGGCAGGTGTGATGTAGTTAATGGAGATGGAGGTGTGTTCTTGTGGGTCTGGGCAGGTGTGATGTAGTTAATGGAGATGGAGGTGTGTTCTAGTGGGTCTGGGCAGGTGTGATGTAGTTAATGGAGATGGAGGTGTGTTCTAGTGGGTCTGGGCAGGTGTGATGTAGTTAATGGAGATGGAGGTGTGTTCTTGTGGGTCTGGGCAGGTGTGATGTAGTTAATGGAGATGGAGGTGTGTTCTAGTGGGTCTGGGCAGGTGTGATGTAGTTAATGGAGACGGGTGTGTGTTCTAGTGGGTCTGGGCAGGTGTGATGTAGTTAATGGAGATGGTGGTGTGTTCTAGTGGGTCTGGGCAGGTGTGATGTAGTTAATGGAGATGGAGGTGTGTTCTAGTGGGTCTGGGCAGGTGTGATGTAGTTAATGGAGATGGAGGTGTGTTCTAGTGGGTCTGGGCAGGTTTGATGTAGTTAATGGAGATGGAGGTGTGTTCTAGTGGGTCTGGGCAGGTGTGATGTAGTTAATGGAGATGGAGGTGTGTTCTAGTGGGTCTGGACAGGTGTGATGTAGTTAATGGAGGTAGAGGTGTGTTCTAGTGGGTCTGGGCAGGTGTGATGTAGTTAATGGAGACGGGTGTGTGTTCTAGTGGGTCTGGGCAGTTGTGATGTAGTTAATGGAGATGGAGGTGTGTTCTAGTGGGTCTGGGCAGGTGTGATGTAGTTAATGGAGATGGAGGTGCGTTCTAGTGGGTCTGGGCAGGTGTGATGTAGTTAATGGAGATGGAGGTGTGTTCTAGTGGGTCTGGGCAGGTGTGATGTAGTTAATGGAGATGGAGGTGTGTTCTAGTGGGTCTGGGCAGGTTTGATGTAGTTAATGGAGATGGGGGTGTGTTCTAGTGGGTCTGGGCAGGTGTGATGTATTTAATGGAGATGGAGGTGTGTTCTAGTGGGTCTGGGCAGGTGTGATGTAGTTAATGGAGATGGAGGTGTGTTCTAGTGGGTCTGGGCAGGTTTGATGGAGTTAATGGAGAAGGAGTTGTGTTCTAATGGGTCTGGACAGGTGTGATGTAGTTAATGGAGATGGAGGTGTGTTCTAGTGGGTCTGGACAGGTTTGATGTAGATAATGGAGATGGAGGTGTGTTCTAGTGGGTCTGGGCAGGTTTGATATAGTTAATGGAGATGGGGGTGTGTTCTAGTGGGTCTGGGCAGGTTTGATGGAGTTAATGGAGATGGAGGTGTGTTCTTGTGGGTCTGGGCAGGTGGAGATGGAGGTGTGTTCTAGTGGGTCTGGGCAGGTGTGATGTGGTTCATGGAGATGGAGGTGTGTTCTCGTGGTTCTGGGCAGGTGTGATGAAGTTAATGGAGATGGAGGTGTGTTTAACGTTTGCAAGCTTGAGCTTGATATCGACCTAGTGTGACCTTCCTGGTAGCGTCTCTCAAGTCAGTGAGTCAACACAGGAAGGTGCAATGGATGGATAGTTCATTTATTTCCAAAGCTGCAATGATGGGACACACACAGTATGGATGAATGATCAGTAGTGACGGGATATAAATACCACTCCCACAGCAATTCTACATTAATCTGCCCTATAATATACTAACAAAAAAAACAGTTGAAATGTCTATCAAAGTTATTGATCGTATAGTGGATTTAACAATTCCTACTAATTCCTCATTTACTATAATAAAAATAAATACATTATTTCCATGTGTCTCATATTCACTACATCAGAATACACTGTCATCCATTTTAGTATCAAAAAATTATCAAATTAACCTGAAATATTACTCAAAGTCCCCCTCTGGTGGCGAAGAAGTATAATACACCTAAACTAACAAAACCGGGCTGATAAACTGGCTGGTGTTCATGAGTTTATAAAACATATACTTTATACATTTGTCATAAATGACCTGCATTGATGAGACACGCAGTGTAGATGAATGATCAGTAGTCGACAGGGTAAAAATAGCACTCCTAAAAGAAGATGCATTTTCCAGTTAGATACCAACTTGAAAGAGGGATCTTTAGCATAAAACCCACATGGAAAACAGAGATTTGGCAAATAACATATAAAGAGAGGCTGACTTGACACCAAACCAACAACAGTAGTTACTAAAACATAAATTGCTAATGTGTGATTTAAAACGTGAATTTAATGATGTAATGTCAATTTTATACATTTCTATCCCAGGACCACTCAATTTTCAAATTCTCCATAAATCTGCTGTGGATTACCCAGAATCCTATACCTTTATCACACGAGCGGGGCAGCGGTCTAAGGCACTGTTCTTAAATGAATTGCCTAGTTAAATAGAGGATACAAATATTTTACACATGTAACTTCGTTACACCGTTACACTGGCAAACAAACTCAGTAGCACAGAGAAGATCATCCATATGACGTTAAGAAATACTGCACTGTGTGTAGTTTGGAAGAGTCACAAAATAAGTTAATAAATATGTAATAACGCAAAAACATAACTGTATGTTCTTATAGGTAACCATATCGTGATTACAACTAGCTTACTAAGTCTTTAAGCACACTGTATTGTTACACTGGTGAGTTAAAACTCATGCTTCCTACACTTTAACTTGTTGTCTGAAGATAAAATATACATTTTACTCAACTGCGTTACCCACTCCAGTCAGCAGATGGCGGTCTGGGAATTTAAAGTTATGCTGCTGGTGTGACGTTTAATGTAGTGGACGGAACGCTTCTTTCAACATCAACAACAGTTCGTCAGCCACCTCGGTAGCTTGCTAGACAAATAGCCGAACCAATAAAGCTCTTTAGACGCTTTAGTGTATATTAGCCACTGTGTTTTAAACCTACTTCTGTCGTCTAGTTAGTTATCCGATTGAATTTCATATTTATGGTGTTGTTGTTATTAGTCAGCTAGCGGGCTGGTTAAGTTAGCATTAGCCTAGCTAGCTAACTTCCCCGACCATGCGGTCACAAAGCTACTCTCCTTCTAATGAAGAGAAGGATATCACAGTAAATCAAGAAGTAGAGAGTGGGGCCTTTACTGTGAAAGAAGAGGAGGACGCGTTCAGAGTGAAAGACGAGGAAGATATCACAGTAAAACAAGAAGTAGAGAGTGGGGCCGTTACTGTGAAAGAAGAGGAGGACGCGTTCAGAGTGAAAGAGGAGGATGATGTCACAGTAAAAGGAGAGGAAGATGCAGTTTATGGCCTGAAAGAGGAGGGGGAGGGGATTACTTTTACATCGAAAAAGGAGGAGGAAGAAGAGGAGGAACCTGGATATCTGGTTCCGGTTTCCCAAACGCATCTTAAGGCGTCCAATGGTTCTAACGATGAACTCAACCGTAAGATGGTTTTGAGAAACCGTTCCCTGATTAACACTAGTAAGTACTGTCTTAACAACAGAGGCACAAACTCTGCAGTTGAACTGATGTTTGTTGTTAAGGTGGAAATCTGCAATTGCTACATCCATATTGTGACTTTTAAATTATTTATTTACAGCCATTGATTCTTGAAGAATATAACACATGCCTCATGAGCTGAGTTCAACTGTTGTACCCCATCAGAACCCCAAATAAGCTTTTTTTTACTATAATGTTTAGAAACAATGTAAATCAACACTGTATAGCAGTTAAGAACAAATTCTTATTTTCAATAACGGACTAGGAACAGTGGGTTAATTGACAGATTTGTACCATGTCAGCTCGGGGATATGAACTTGCAACCTACTAGTCCAACGCTCTAACCACTAGGCTAGCCTGCCGCCTCAACATGGTTAAAACTATAATGTTGATATCATGGATGGTCAGTCCTTGCATCCATAGGTCTGTCTGTAGTTACATTTCTCCAACCCCATAATCTTTTATTACCAAAATAGTGGTGGAATGACAGATTTGTTATTGTTTGTACTGCAAATTGCTGGGTTTTGTGTTGTTTTTTTAAGCAGCAACAAAATGGCTGCCCAGAGACTTGGTTAACAGCTGAGGGATGGGGGAAGGAGAAGTGTAACCACTCTCAAATTCATAGAGAACGATATTGAAGAAACCTTAACCCAACACCTAGCGACCTCGTCAAGAAGTTCAGACATCTTGGCGTAACAGTTATAAGGTGTTGATTTGACAGTCGCTGGACCCAGGTTTGAGTTCAGCTCAGGGCTACCCCCTGAATTCAATACACTATGAATACAAGGACTGGCCATCCATGATGTCATAATGATAGTTTAACCAGGTTTCTAGGATATATAGTATATTCTAGAATTCATCCATGATGTCATAATGATAGTTTAACCAGGTTTCTAGGATATATAGTATATTCTAGAATTAATCCATGATGTCATAATGATAGTTTAACCAGGTTTCTAGGCTATATAGTATATTCTAGAATTGATCCATGATGTCATAATGATAGTTTAACCAGGTTTCTAGGATATATAGTATATTCTAGAATTCATCCATGATGTCATAATGATAGTTTAACCAGGTTTCTAGGATATATAGTATATTCTAGAATTCATCCCTGATGTCATAATGATAGTTTAACCAGGTTTCTAGGCTATATAGTATATTCTAGAATTCATCCATGATGTCATAATGATAGTTTAACCAGGTTTCTAGGATATATAGTATATTCTAGAATTCATCCATGATGTCATAATGATAGTTTAACCAGGTTTCTAGGATATATAGTATATTCTAGAATTCATCCCTGATGTCATAATGATAGTTTAACCAGGTTTCTAGGCTATATAGTATATTCTAGAATTCATCCATGATGTCATAATGATAGTTTAACCAGCTTTCTAGGATATATAGTATATTCTAGAATTCATCCATGATGTCATAATGATAGTTTAACCAGGTTTCTAGGATGTACAGTGGGGCAAAAAAGTCAGCCACCAAATGTGCAAGTTCTCCCACTTAAAAAGATGAGAGGCCTGTAATTGTCATCATAGGTACACTTCAACTATGACAGACAAAATGAGAAAAAAAATCCAGAAAATCACACTGTAGGATTTTTTATGAATTTATTTGCAAATTATGGTGGATATGTATCTCCCTCATTTTTCAGAGTAAAAGCCTGAAACAATGCCTAAAGAATGACCACATGTAGAAGAAGCCATAGAGATCGTGACCTGGGTCCTACGTCTTTGTATGGTGGATAGGCTTTCAATGGAAAAACAGCCTTTCAAAATAATAGTACTTCCTGGATGGATTTTCCTCAGGTTTTCGACTGTCATATCAGTTCTGTTATACTCACAGACATTATTTTAACAGTTTTGGAAACTTTATATTTTCTATCCAAATCTACTAATTATATGCATATCCTAGCTTCTCGGCCTGAGTAGCAGGTAGTTTAATTTAGGCACGCTTTTGATCCAAAATTCTGAATGCTGTCCCCTACCCTAGTGAAGTGAAGCATTCTGTTTAATTAAATAATTAAGACACACAAATTACTCGACGTCATAACTAGAGGGAGCCGCTCGTCAACATAACCTGACCGGAGGGAGCCGCTCGTCAACATAACCTGACCGGAGGGATCCGCTCGTCAACACAACCTGACCGGAGGGAGCCGCTCGTCAACATAACCTGACCGGAGGGAGCCGCTCGTCAACACAACCTGACCGGAGGGAGCCGCTCGTCAACACAACCTGACCGGAGGGAGCCGCTCGTCAACACAACCTGACCGGAGAGAGCCGCTCGTCAACACAACCTGACCGGAGGGAGCCGCTCGTCAACACAACCTGACCGGAGGGAGCCGCTCGTCAACACAACCTGACCGGAGGGAGCCGCTCGTCAACATAACCTGACCGGAGGGGGCCGCTCGTCAACATAACCTGACCGGAGGGAGCCCCCCCTCCGCTGCTGGACTTTGTCAATTCTGCCATTCTGCTCCTGAAGTTTGCAGTAATAGACTAATAGACTACAGATAGACTAGTAATAGACTACACCAGCAGTATGCAACCTTTTCCAGTTGGAGTGCAAATGTATCTGACCATTTCTACCAATCTGTGTGCCAGTTATGATTTTCATATGCACATTTTCGTGGCACAGTTTCATTTAATAGTATCTCAAAATTATTGTCTGTGATTAATATCTAAATCTAAATGAAAATTATAGATATCTAAGAGTAACTTTTATTGCCATTGCCAACTATGTAAAAAAAAAAAGCCTACATAAAGCCAACAAATAAAAACATTGCTTTCTGCAGGTAGAAAATATCCCGATAAATGGCCTGTCTACAACAAACTTGAAACATTGTATCAACTATCAACTGGGTCAGGAAACTCGTATAGCAAGCTTGCACCATTGTATACAATATTCTAGGCCCTCAGTTTCCTGCTCCAATGAGTTCTGGACAGACACAGTAGGTGTAGGCTATTTGTGAAAAGGATAAGAAGTAATCAGGTTTTTTATGACATTTCCACTGGATCAGAGCATTACATTTTTCCCTTTTATGCCGAGTGGTTATCGAAAGGGCGAGAGCTAGAAATATTTTACAAAAATTCTTTGAGGAACTATTGTCATTTGCAATTGATTCTGGTTAGACTTTGTTTACTTGCTGTTTGAGGTGAATTAAGCATTACTTTGAGAAGCTCCACAACTCATTAGTGTTGGTGCGTTAAGACAATCAGAAATACTATCGGACATCCCCAAATGGGCACATTTATAGGCCTACATTTGTGTGCAGGCCAGATAGATTAATCCTACTTCTAAATGGGTAATCAGGTGTGCGTCCTTACTCAACATTGACAGGAGTGTTTCAAATGAAAGACAATGAATAAATTGACAAAACTGACACATCTTGTAGGGTCAGGTCTGGGTGGTCTGCCAGGGGACGTTTCATTTAGTATCCGTTTGGGTCGGCTGGGGAATGATTGTATTTCCCCATAGTATGTTGTACCGAAGTTGACCGACTGAAAGGGAGTGTAACTTTGATTATAATTACACTTCCCTGAAGGAGGGAATCGAGGTTCAACACCTGTTTTCAACTAGGAACAGATATAGCCCTTGGTTCACTCCAGACCAGACTGCTCTTGACCAGCACAAATACGTCCTGTGGCCTACTGCACTAGCGTCGAATAGTCCCCGCGATATGCAACTTTATTAGAGAAGTCAGGAACCAATACACACAGTCAGTTAGGAAAGCAAAGGCTAGCTTTTTTAAACAGAAATTTGCATCCTGTAGCTCTAACTCCAAAAAGTTTTGTGACACTGTAAAGTCCATTGAGAATAAGAGCACCTCCTCCCAGCTGCCCACTGCAATGAGGCTAAGAAACACTGTCACCACCGATAAATCCACGATAATCGAGAATTTCAATAAGCATTTCTCTACGGCTGGCCATGCTTTCCTCCTGGCTACCCCAACCAACAGCTCCGCACCCCCCGCAGCTACTTGCCCAAGCCTCCCCAGCTTCTCCTTCACCCAAATCCAGATAGCTGATGTTCTGAAAGAGCTGCAAATCCTGTTCCCGTACAAATCAGCTGGGCAAGACAATCTGGACCCTCTTTCTAAAATTATCTGCCGCCATTGTTGCAACCCCTATTACTAGTCTGTTCAACCTCTCTTCCACAGTCATCCCCCTCTTCAAAGGGGGTGATACTCTTGACCCAAACTGTTACATCCATCCTGTCCTGCCTTTTCTAAAGTCTTCGAAAGCCAAGTTAACAAACAGATCACTGACCATTTCGAATCCCACCGTACCTTCTCCGCAGTACAATCATCGATGTTACTACTAATGTGAAAACAAGAAAAAATATGACTTTTCTTGCTAATTTTAAGACAATTGTCAAATAATGTTAACATTCATTACAGACGTCAATTGCTGTACAACATCATAGCTACGCTGTTGGCATCACCTTTTACAGTGGACTTCTGCTGTTGTGGGCCTTTAATCATCTGTCTGACTTTGTTGTTCACACAGGAGAGATACGGGACTATCGTGGATCCTCTGGGGAGCCTCAACAACCTCATGATGCTGAAGAGGGAGAGAAGGGTCTCTCCAGATCAGAACACCTCAATAAACACCTGCAGAGACCCACAGTGAAGAGAACTCACTGCTGCTCTGACTGTGGGAAGAGATTCACCTCATCGGGCATTACAATTCATCAGAGAATACACACAGGAGAGAAATCTTATAGCTGTGGTCAATGTTGGAGGAGTTTTACAACATTAATCTCTCTGAAAGTACACCAGAGAACACACACAAGAGAGAAACGTTATAGCTGTGATCATTGTGGGCAGAGTTTTGTTTATGCTTGCCATCTGACTCAACACCAGAGAACACACACAGGAGAGAAACCTTATAGCTGTGATCAATGTGGGAAGAGATTTGCTTCATCTGGCAATCTGACTCAACACCAGAGAACACACACAGGAGAGAAACCTTATAGCTGTGATCAATGTGGGAAGAGATTTACTTCATCTGGAGATCTGACAGTGCACAAGAGAATACACACAGGAGAGAAGCCTTATAGCTGTGATCAATGTGGGAAGAGATTTGCTACATCTGGCAACCTGACTCTACACCAGAGAACACACACAGGAGAGAAACCTTACAGCTGTGGTCAATGTGGGAGGAGTTTTAGTCGATCTGAAGTTCTGACAGTGCACAAGAGAACACACGCAGGAGAGAAACCTTATAGCTGTGATCAATGTGGGAAGAGTTTTACTACATCTGGCAGTCTGACTCGACACCAGAGAACACACACGGTAGAGAAACCTTACAGCTGTGGTCAATGTGGGAGGAGTTTTAGTCGATCTGGAGTTCTGACAGTGCACAAGAGAACACACGCAGGAGAGAAACCTTATAGCTGTGATCAATGTGGGAAGAGTTTTACTTCATCTGGCAGTCTGACTCTACACCAGAGAACACACACAGGAGAGAAACCTTATTGCTGTGGTCAATGTGGGAGTAGTTTTAGTCGATCTGGAGTTCTGACCATGCACAAGAGAATACACACAGGAGAGAAACCTTATAGCTGTGATCAATGTGGGAAGAGTTTTGTTCAAACTTGCCATCTGACTCAACACCAGAGAACACACACAGGAGAGAAACCTTATAGCTGTGGTCAATGCGGGAGGAGTTTTAGTCGATCTGGAGATCTGACAGTGCACAAGAGAACACACACAGGAGAGAAATCTTATAGCTGTGGTCAATGTGGGAAAAGTTTTGGTCTATCTGACTCAACACCAGAGAACACACAGGATTGAAATCTCATAGCTGTGACCAGAGATAATCTGATAAAAGATCTCTGATCAAATATTAGAAAATACATACATGAAGTAGTTGTTTCATGATTTCAATGAATTAATGTCACAATGTAGAATGTTTTAACATTGTAGTAGGAGTATTGTAATGATTTCACAATGTAGAAGCCTAAACGTGTGCCCACTTATGAATTGATATCAACATGTTATGGATATTAACCTAATGGGGAAAAATCCAGGCTCTGAAATGGAAGAGTACTATTTATGTGATTTAACAAATATTGACAAACAATAAGAGTTTGGATCAAATTTATTTATAAAGCCCTTCTTATGTCAGCTGATATCTCAAAGTGCTGTACAGAAACCCAGCCTAAAACCCCAAACAGCAAGCAATGCAGGTGTAGAAGCACAGTGGCTAGGAAAAACTCCCTAGAAAGGCCAAAACCTAGGAAGAAACCTAGAGAAGAACCAGGCTATGAGGGGTGGCCAGCCCTTTTCTGGCTGTGCCGGGTGGAGATTATAACAGAACATGGCCAAGATGTTCATAAATGACCAGCATGGTCAAATAATAATAATCACAGTAGTTGTCGAGGGTGCAACAGATCAACACCTCAGGAGTAAATGTCAGTTGGCTTTTCATAGACGATCATTAAGAGTATCTCTTCCGTTCCTGCTGTCTCTAGAGAGTTGAAAACAGCAGGTTTGGGACAGGTAGCACATCCGGTGAACAGGTCAGGGTTCCATAGCCGCAGGCAGAACAGTTGAAACTGGAGCAGCAACACGGCCAGGTGGACTGGGGACAGCAAGGAGTCATCGTGCCAGGTAGTCCTGAGGCCTGGTCCTAGGGCTCAGGTCCTCCGAGAGTGAGAAAGAAAGAATTAGAGAGAGCATACTTAAATTCACACAGGACACTGGATAAGACAGGAGAAGTACTCCAGATATATCAAACTGACCCTAGTCCCCTGACACATAAACTACTGCAGCATAAATACTGTAGGCTGAGACAGGAGGGGTCAGGAGACACTGTGGCCCCATCCGATGATACCCCCAGACAGGGCCAAACAGGAAGGATATAACCCCACCCACTTTGCCAAAGCACAGCCCCCACACCGCTAGAGGGATATCTTCAACCACCAACTTACCATCCTGAGACAAGGCCGAGTAAAGCCCACAAAGATCTCCGCCACGGCACAACCCAAGGGGGAGCGCCAACCCAGACAGGAAGATCACGTCAGTGACTCAACCCACTCAAGTGATGCACCCCTCCTAGGGACGGCATGAAAGAGCACCAGTTTGCCAGTGACTCAGCCCCTGTAATAGGGTTAGAGGCAGAGAATCCCAGTGGAGAGAGGGGAACCGGCCAGGCAGAGACAAAGACTTAAAGGTTGAGACCGAGTCTGCGTCTCTCACATGGATAGGCAGACCATTCCATTCAAATGGAGATCTACAGGAGAAAGCCCTGCCTCCAGCTGTTTGCTTAGAAATTCTAGGGACAATTAGGAGTTGTGTTACACTTACCACGTTGGTGACCCACTTGAATCAAAATGCAACACTTAAAAATGTGGCGTGCTGTTTTCTACAAATTGTCCTCTAACCAGGGATGTACTCCCAGGGATGTACTCCCAGATTCCGTGTGGTTTTTGAGCTGTTAGTTTTAACAGGACGTGCAACCTCATCTCTCTCCTCTCTCACAATTTTTTTTAGCATGATATCGATGAGTGATGACAAATAAGTGTTGCATTCCCTTGTTTAGCGACCCCTAAATTTAATGCATCACTCCCAAATGTAGCTGACTCTTCTGCAGGTTGTCCTCTAACCAGGGAGGTAAAATATATCTCCCATTTCCATGCGTTTTGTTGTGTCAGTTTCAACAGCACGTACAACCTAATTTCCCACCTAATCGATATCAGTGATTTATTGCTATTTGTCAAAACAACAGTGTTTCTGGTGCTTGTGCAGTTTATAAGGAGCTTGTTTAAAAAATACAAGTAATGTGATTATTGTGGCAGATGTTTGTGTAAATAGCACATGTTATGTTTAGGTTTTCAATTTATCCCCAAACTGTTCCTGCATATTGGTTATTGATTTGGACATGTTAAAACTGTGTTTTGACATTGGGCTATCCCACCAAGCAAAATTATATTGAAAAGACATTGAAAATATGACTATGCAATCAAATATTTCATATTTACATTTCATGTAACATTTGGTAGTGATGTTTATTCATGCAACCAACATGACAATTTTTTGGTACAATTATATTGACATTGTTGCCCTGTTTTTAGAATATCAGGGTTAATTCTCACATGTGCCAAACCAAATGTTCTAGAGCATGACATTGGGGACTGGGCCCAGATCCAACAACATGCCTATCTAGTGAACCCTGAAAAGAGAGAGAAGCTCCGCAGTGAGGTGGAAAGTTATTACGGATATCGCAGGAGTTTCCTCTTGAAATCAGACATGTCCGTGGTAAGGAAAACTTGGTTACTGATTATCTCTGGGGTGGGCAGTCAAAAAGATGTGTGTTTTGCGTTGAGCCAGTGTGTTTATTTGGAGTTTTATCTCTTATTCTTTTCCGTATTGAAACTGCACTGTTGGTTAGGGGCTCATAAGGAAGCATTTCACTGTTGTATTCGGTGCATGTGACTAATACAATTTGATCTGAGTTTTGTTTGGGCTCGTTCCAAGAGGACGAGAGTTCTAGAAGCAAGTGAGTTTTAGGAAGACGAGAGTTCTAGAAGCTAGTGAGTTGTAGGAAGACGAGAGTTCTAGAAGCTATTGAGTTGTAGGAAGACGAGAGTTCTAGAAGCAAGTGAGTTTTAGGAAGACGAGAGTTCTAGAAGCTATTGAGTTGTAGGAAGACGAGAGTTCTAGAAGCTAGTGAGTTGTAGGATTCTATAGAAAGAAAAAGGAGAAAAAAATACCATGATTGTTTATTATTATTTAGGAATAGGTGTTTTTTCTTGTTTTTAATTGTTGACAGCCAGTAGACACCATGTTTATATTGGTGAAGGTGAAGCATTGTAGTTGATTATAATGTGAAATGGAAGTTGTTTTCTGTTGGTGGTGAGCAAACGTGTCCAACAAAAATATAGGATATGTTTGTTGTCTAAGGGGGAAGGTGATACAGGCTTTGGTTTTTCCATTTATGTTTTGAGGTTGGACTTTAGCACGTCTATCTCGTTAGCACGTAGGACGCACTGATTGGTGTCACCTCGTTAGTCAGTATGTGTTACACCTGTGCTGGCTTGTCCATCTCGTTAGTGAGAAGGTTTTTCACCTGAGCTGGTCCAGGTTCTATTTAAGAGTGTCTGGCCCAGTGCTCCAGTTGTCTTGATAGATGTGACAAATCAAAACCTTTAGTTGCACTACCGTTTTGGTTTGCTTCCTGTTTTTAAGTTTGTTGTGGGTTTTTCTCTTGTTTGCCTCTTCTTGGGCAGATTTAGTGGGTCTCATGGTGGGTGTCTTTCATATCCCAGTTGTTGTTACTAGTCAACTTTCAGTGGACACTGAGAGCAAAACTGCAACATTATGTTATTGTACTTTTATTGTATCAAATGGTTGTGTTATGCAACAGAATAGAGGGTTCTTAGAACTATTGTGTCTGTGTTCTACTGAGGATGGGCCTCTGGGAGAAAACACTGACAGGAGATTTACAATGTCTTTTGGGTGATTAAAACCTAAAGAGACAGTATTCCAGATTATGAGTTAATGTTTCTGTTCTATATGTTACCAGGGAGAGATGACCCCAGGGCCAGACCCTGGTTTCTACACAGAGTACTGTTTTTACAGCAGATACTGTCTGCTGTGAATTATACGTATCTTTCATACAAACCTTAACCTTGTGACCCGTTCTATACATCTGTTGTTGGTCATGTAGGTTGAAAGGGGTGTATCGTAGCTATAAAAGACCTTTGTACTTTTGTCTCGTGGCTCTCAACGAATCATCTGGGGGTGATTTGTTGACCAGCCAATATTATTGTAGAGCACTCGATTGATTCACTTTATATGTGTGTATTGACCTGCTCCCTTATTAATAAGTGAATAAAGATTTAGTTTAAGAATAAATCTGACTTGTGTGATAAGTTTGTTTCTCATTTGATATTAAAGAAATTAACAATCACATTTGCCAATGTGAATCTTGACTTGGTGACCGCTCCTGACGACCTGGGTAAATCGTCCTCGAGGGATCCCTCAAACTTGGAATCTCATGGAGACCACACTTCGGGAACGGAGCAGATGGACCCACCTTAGACCTGAGAGGCAGCGAGCAGATTCTATACACCTAGTTTTTTTTAAAGTGAGTTTTTAGAAAATCCTCGTAGGCTCTGAGTGTGTATTCCTATGTGAGCGGGCACTTTGGAGGCGTAAACAGGGCCCATTCAGGAGCCTCGGAGTGTGTATTCCTGTGTGGAGGTGTAAACAGGGCCCAGTCAGGAGGCTCTGTGTATAAATGTATGAGTTGCATTATCCTAGGAACTAACCATGAGATAGAAATGTGAAAATATTCCTGCAGGTAAAAACATTGTTGAAAAACTAATTGATTAGGTATGTTTGGGAATAGCATTGTGTGACTGATATGAGAGTTGTGTGGATGTGGAAATGAGTCTTAATCTGACGTTTGGATAGTAACATATAGAAATATGCTTACTCAGATTATTGAAAATTAGATAATAAACGGGATGATATTTTAGAAAGCAGCGGAAGGTCTATAGTTCCTGGGAGGTTTAGAGAACAGTTGAGGATCCCGTGGTCTTTGTCTGGGAAACAAAAGTTAATTTTTTTATTCTGCTGGGAGTATGTTTGGAGAGTTGCTTCTTAGCTATGGAGAGTCCTTGAAAAAGCCAATTGAATGGTTTTCGTGAGTAGCTAAGAATTTATTTTTATATGGATTCTGTGAATATATGAACATATGATGAATTGTATGTGTGTTTAATGATTACTAGAGATTTGATAAAGTAAAACTCGGAATATAATTAGATATAATTTAAGCAACCCGCATGTAGACAAACGTAGGTTTTAAGTTGGTATCTTTAATGGATAATTTGATAAAGATGAGGTTTAAGCATTATTAAACAGTCTGCAAAGTCTGTGCAGTTGTCTCAGAAACTGATGGGAGTGTGTCCACTATAAAACACTTATAGGATTTTCTCAGTCCGGGTACTACATTTGAAATAAAACTGCCCTTAAGGCCTGTGGGGGTCTTCCCAGTATGAGAGGAGTTGCTAGATTTATTGAATAAACCTTTTTTCCATCAAGTTAGAGTGAACCAAAGTGCCTGACTAACTGTTGATGTTGAAGGAGCGTCCCGTCCACTACATCACAGTGGCAGAATCACCTGAAAGACACACATCGCCATCTGCTGACTGGAGTTGGTATCGCAGTTGAGAAAATAACTTTCAGACAAAAAGCTAAAAAAGTTATTTGAAGAACCTTTTGTGGGAACCCCTATATGTTATTTGAAGAACCCCTTATCATGGTTCCTCAAAGAACCTTTGGGGTTCATTTTTTAACTCCCTGTCCACCTTCCCTCCATTATAAAAACATATTATAATAATATTGACAATATTGACTTAAATAATTAATTGTTTATTTAGTGGCACGACAAATGTGAATTAATATTTACAAAACAATTTACCCAACAACATTTTTTTTAAATGATGATGTACAATAAAAACAACCTACATTAAAAATGAATCATAGGTAAACTAACAACATTGTAGACTTGGTAATAAATGCAGATTTTTCAGCTTTAGTGTGTATATCATATTCACCTAGTTATGTTAGGAAGTTTGCCATCTTTATGACCGGCCCTGGTGGCTTCACCCAACTTCTCCTATCCCCAGAACACAGTAACTTAATAACATAAGTGTTTTTCTGACATTTTTGGGAAATTTAAGGGAAATTTTAAAAAATACAGCCGAAGCAGAGCCCCAAGTCCCATGGGGACGTCCTCGAGGGCGTGGATGTTCTCCCCATCAAAGGCCAGCGGGATTTCACTCTCATGGTGAAATGGATTTCCGCCGATGTGCAGTAAAGGAGTGAAGAGTGGTGAAATCTGTGTCAACAAAAGTAAGAAAAGATTAATACACATACAATTAACAAAGACCATAACAAATGTTCAGCTGTAGTTTTATATAAGCATGCACACCTATGTTTATGAAGAAACAGATGATTGGTGCATAAGCATACCATGTCACGGACATAAAGGCCACTCGGGTCCTGAAGAGGTAGGGCAAGAGCAGAATCGCTGCTGTGGTCTCCAGTCCTAGTAAAGCATTGATCTTACTACACTTGCTAATTTTATTACAAAATACATTAGAGGAAGGGAAGGAATAAGAGCAAATCCCTCTTCTGTATTTTCCTTCAGGGACTGTCAAAATAGCAGGATGATGTCCTCCCCCCTGCCTCGCCTCTCTACCTCTGCTAGTCATTGAATTCTCTTTTTTGTCTATATCCATTCCATGGACTTGATTCATTTCTGAGAAGTTCTGAAAAGATAATTAAGATAATTAACGCGGACATGTAACGTTTCCAAAATGGGACAGTATTGTCCATGTAACGTTTCCAAAATGGGATAGTATTGTCCATGTAACGTTTCCAAAATGGGATAGTATTTTCCATGTAAGGTTTCCAAAATGGGATAGTATTGTCCATGTAACGTTTCCAAAATGGGATAGTATTGTACATGTAACGTTATGCCCCCTTGTGAGTTAATAGTATTGCTGGCTGTAGCAGGCTATATAAAGAGAAAGACCTCCATTGACGATTCAGTTCGTTGTAACATCTCGTATTGTTGATTTCAAAATTTTTCATCTTCAACAAATGCACTAAATGTAAACTTTTTCATACTAAGATGGAGCATGAGTCGATTGGTTGGTCATTGGTTTCATTTATTTTGCAATATGTTCAA
This sequence comes from Oncorhynchus clarkii lewisi, assembly GCF_045791955.1. Lineage (NCBI taxonomy): Eukaryota > Metazoa > Chordata > Actinopteri > Salmoniformes > Salmonidae > Oncorhynchus > Oncorhynchus clarkii. Next base: position 211,202 of record NW_027257987.1, on the reverse strand, counting down.
ACCAAGCTTGAATAATACAGCACATTTCAGACATGGATGCAACGCAATGCATTTCACAGGAAGAATAAATAAAACATACACAGCAAACAGAACTGAAAGACTAATGACTAACAAGAACTGGATGCTACAACCCAAAATATAAGCTTGTTTTACTACATTGTTTGTTACATTCCCCAGCAAGAAAACCATAAACGTCACTTAAAAAGAAGAGGGAACTAACAAAGTCACTGACAACAAAAACTAAACAGGTTTTAGGAGGGATTCTGAATGACACTATGATGGTGTCCACTGAAAGTTGACTAGTAACAACAACTGAGACATAAGACACCCACCATGAGACCCACTAAATCTGCCCAAGAAGAGGGAAACAAAAGAAAAACCCACACCAAACTTACAGACAGGAAGTAAACCAAAAAGGTGGTTAAAATAATTTATTACAATCAATACCATTCATACTATTACAAAATCATAATTCTCATTCATTCTTAATTAATTGTATTTACAAAAACATCAAACAAAAACAAACCTCAGGGGAGCATCGTCCCTCCCCGTCATACCTAACCAATACCTAACCCTTTCCCTATCTCCCCTTGCCTAATCTATCCCCTTACCAAACTCACTCTAACACTCCCAGCCCTAAACCCCCTTTCCACCTCTCCCGTGCCGCATGCTTCCCCCACTTCCTCTCCTCCCTCTTCATCTTCCCCCTCAAATCACATTCCACCCTTCTCACTATCCCTTCCACCCCCCAATCTCTCCCTGTCTTGACTAAATTCTGCCTGGCTTCCCACAGTCCCTTTTTAAAGAGACTCATGAGAAGCCAGAGCAGAAACCTGTCCCTATCCGTTCCCTTTGCTCTCCCTACGCCTCTCTCTAGCCTAGCCCATGTCAAAACAAAATCACTCCTAACCACACCTAGCATTACCCGTGCCCTGGCAAAGGCACAGTCCCAAAAGGCATGGCGCACAGTCTCCTCCCTGCCACAAGAGGATCTTGGACAGGTGGGAGATTGCACCAAACTATACCGGTACAAGATGGCACGTACCGGCAAGCACTTATGGAGGCCCAACCAATTCAGGTCCTTGAGCCTATTGTCCAGGCCCCGCGCCTGCACTCCCTCCCAGACCACTGACGAGATGCCCGCTACAGGCGCAGGACTCCCTGCCTGCCTGACCTCCTCGTACAGGTGCCTGTGGTCTAAACCTACTCGGGCAACTTCAACCTCGGGGTGCGCACGCAGCCACTTGGCCGCATGGCCAAAATGCCACGGCAGCTGTTCCGCCCGAGGACCCGCGTTAGACCACACCATTACGCTTCTCGCCTTATACGAGAAGAACACCCGCAGGAGGTAACCGGACGGGTGTATAACCGGACAAGCAAGCTCCGTCAACAAGAAAGAAACAAAAATGTCGTCCAGCTTGAGGGGGAAATGTGGTACCCCCCCACCTCCCTCCCCGATGGGACAGATCATGCGTGCCCTGGCGACCCACTCGCACCTGCCACTCCACATAAACTGAAACACAAGCCTCACTAGAGGCCTCCTCAGACAAGCCGGCAATGGATAGATGTATGCCACATACAAAAGAGACGGCAACACATCCACCTTTAGGACCAGGACTTTGCCCATAAAAGACAAATACCTAGCCTTCCACATTGCTAGCTTCCTCTGTACCACTGCAATACGCATGTTCCAGTTTAGCGTCGCTGAGCCGGAGGTCTCAAAATGAACCCCGAGAATCCTCAGGGCCCCTTCACAGAGAGATAACCCACCAGGCACATCCGTTCTACAGCGCCATCTTCCGAAAAACTTGACGGAAGACTTTGCATGGTTCAGAACTGCTCCCGACGCTCGGGTGAAATCCCCAAAGATGGCAAGGGACCTTGTCAGGCACGAGTCCTTGCACAACAGCAAGGAAGTGTCGTCGGCGTACTGCGTCATCTTAACACGCAGCCCACCGCTTCCAGGGATCAACAAGCCTTCCACCCCTGTGTCTGCCCTAATGGCAGCCCCCAGAGGCTCCATGTACAGAACGAAGAGGAGAGCCGAGAGTGGGCATCCCTGCCTGACCCCAGACGAGAGGTCAAAAACGTCACCTAAGTGACTATTTACACTAACTCGACACCCCGCTCCGACATATAAAGTACGGATCCATCCTATAAACTTCTCCCCAAATCCTAATCTACCTAACACCCTGAATAGAAAAGATCTATTCACGCGATCAAAAGCTTTCGCCTGATCTAGCGCTGCTACCATTAAAGGCAGCCCTCTATCTTCAACCCAAGCGATGGAATCCCTGATCAACTGTAGGTTCCATCTTATAGAGCGGCCCTCTACCCCGCACGTCTGATCCTCGTGGACGACGTAGGGAAGGGCTGTGCGCAACCGGTCTGCTAAAACCTTTGCAAGAATCTTGTAATCTACGCACAGCATGGTCAATGGCCGCCAGTTGCCAAGGTCAGTTGCTTCCCCCTTCTTATAAAGAAGTGACAGCACACCAACAGCCATTGATCCCCCCGGGACCCCCGTCTCAAGGATGGCCTTCAAGACTTCGAGAACCACTGGTCCAAGTATACCCCAAAACTTGAGGTAAAACTCAGCCGGCAGCCCATCCATCCCAGGCACCTTCCCTTTTCCCATCCTCCTAAGAGCGCTCTCAACCTCTTCTAGTGAGATCTGGGCCTCCATCACGTGTCTAATGTCCTCTGGCAACCGCCGGGACAAGTGTTCTAAAAACACGTTTCCCTGCTCTACATCTATTTCCCTTTCCTTAAATAAACCTTGGAAATGATCAGTTGTCACCCTGACCATTTCCTCTGGTTAAATTACTATACTACCATTTTCTTCCCTAACTCCCTGCATTACCTTCCTACTCTGTCTGGCCCTAACCGACTTAAAGAACATAGCGGAACAAGTCTCATTATGTTCTAGAAAGCCACTATGCGCACACTCCAGGAAAGCTCGAGCCTTCTGCTCCTGCAGCTCCCTGAGCTGCGCCTTTAGGGCTGCGAATCTCTCCCAGTCAATCGACCCGCCGAGGTTGCCTGCCTCGTACTCAAGTTCAATTAACCTTTGGATACGTTCCACCTCCCTCCTTTCCTCCCTTTTTTTCCTTCTACAATATCCTATTATAAAAGCCCTTATCCTCCCCTTGACTAAATCCCACCACTCTAACACCCCCTCGCACATGGACCGGAGGCCGTCAAGCCTCCAAAAGAAACAAAAAAATGCATCAACGAAAGCCTGCTCCTCCAGTATATCCCGATCTAACTTCCAGTACCCCCTGCCGAAGAGGCAGACTGGCGACCCCACCTGCAGGAACACCCCGTCGTGATCCGTGAAGAAAACAGGCAACAGCCGCCCAGACAACTGACCCAAAGACCTGGATACAAAAATGTAGTCGAGCCTCCGCGCAACCCCCCTGGAGTTGCGCCATGTAGGACCGACCATTGCCGGAGTAGTGTGCAGGCCACCATCAACCAGACCATGGCAAGCCATTAGCCCAGAGATGGCACCTGCACTGCTATCACCGCCTAACCCTAAATCTATATTAAAGTCTCCTCCTATCACCAAGTGCCTGTTTGTAACACACAGGGGCGCCAGACAGTCCACCATCTCCCTCCTGTCTGCCGCCACCTGTGGCCCATACACCCCAATTAACCTATATCTAGCTTCTCTAAACTTAACATCTATCCCCAAAACTCTACCCTGCATTATTACAAAAGTGTTCTCTATTTTAACCTCTCTATGCCCACACAAAATCCCTACTCCTGTTGAGTGCACCCCTCCTATGCCCCAAAAAGATTCCCCCTTATCCCACTCCCTCTTAAATCTACACACATCCCCACCATCCCTCAGGTGAGCCTCCTGTAAAAAACAGAAATCAAACCCCACACCCTCTAAATAACAAAAAACCGCCCTCCTTTTAACATTATCCCTTAACCCCCTAACATTTAGACTAAAAAAAGAAACAGAACTATTCATTTAATTATTTACAACAAATAAAAACCCCAAAACCCAAAGAAAAACCAGGAGACTCACCCGATGCTCCCCTGGTCCATCTCCACCGGCGGGGACGTCCTCTCCTCTCCTGACGCCCCCCCGTCCTCCATCCCAACCCATGATCCAGGCAGTGTGTTGGGTCCCCCCTCCCCACCCACCATCCCCCCCTCCCTGTTTGCCTCGGGGCTGCATATAGGGGACCCCATCTCCCCAAACAGGAGTTGGGATCCCTCTAGCAAACAACCCACCGACCCCTCACTGGAGTCATCCACTAAAATGCAAGGGGCTGAGGCAAACCGGGAGGACAAATTACCCTCCCCTCCCCCCCCCGCCACTCTCTTAACCCCCCCCCCTCCCCCTCCACACCCCCCTCCCTCTCACTTCCTGCCAAGCTCCCCCTCTTTATCCCTTTCTTCTTTGGTGAAGGAGGTAGCGGGGAGACACAACGTCCCATCCCCACTAACCCCTCCACCAAATCCCTCATTTCGACCTCGAGGAAGCCTGGCAGGCTGTCCCCCCACTCCTTCGGGGCCCAGTCCCCAAAGTCATGCTCTAGTACATTTAGGTTGGCACCCAAATGTACTAAACCCTGATATTCTAAAAGCGAATGAACCCTGCTATTCTAAAAGAAGGGCAGCAACCTCTATATAATTATACCCGAAAATTGTCAGTGTATTGCATAAATAATTATGATTACTAAATGTTACATGAATTGTAAATATGAAATCTCAAACCCAAATGTACACCCCTTTGTTAATATATATGTATAATATAGAACATAAAGTCATATGTATAAATCACTGATATCGATTAGGGGGGAAATCAGGATGTACATGATGTTGAAACGAACACAACTAAACAAAACACCAGGAAATGGGAGATATCTTTTACCTCACTGGTTAGAGGCAACCTGCAGAAGACAGTCAGCTACATTTTGGAGTGATGCATTTAAATTTAGGGGTCGCTAAACAAGGGAAAGCAACACTTATTTGTCATCACTCATCGATATCATGTTGAAATCAATTGTGCGAAAGGAGGGAGATGAGGTTGCACATCCTGTTAAAACTAACAGCTCAAAAACCACACGGAATCTGGGAGTAGTGTGTACATCCCTGGTTAGAGGACAATTTGTAGAAAACAGCTAGCTACAATTTGAAGGCTAATATCCATATCACTCTGAAATCAATTGAATGGGGCAAACGTTTAGGGTTCTACATTGTGAAATTCCTTAAAATACTCATACTACAATGTTAAAACATTCTACATTGTGACATAAATTCACTGATATCACAAAAAAACTCCTTCATGTATGTATTTTCTGATGTTTGATCAGAGATCTTTTATCTGAGTATCTCTTGTAACATTGATCACAGCTATAAGGTTTCTCTCCTGTGTGTGTTCTCTGGTGTGATGTCAGATGGCCAGATTGACCAAAACTCTTCCCACATTGACCACAGCTATAAGGTTTCTCTCCTGTGTGTATTCTCTGGTGAAGAGTCAGAGAGCAAGATTGACCAAAACTCTTCCCACATTGACCACAGCTATAAGGTTTCTCTCCTGTGTGTATTCTCTGGTGTAGAGTCAGATTGCCAGATGAAGTACATCTCTTCCCACATTGTGCACAGTGGTAAGGATTTTCTCCTGTGTGTGTTCTCTGGTGTATTGTCAGCTGGCCAGATCGACCAAAACTCTTCCCACATTGACCACAGCTGTAAGGTTTCTCTCCTGTGTGTATTCTCTGGTGTAGAGTCAGATGGCCAGATGAAGTACATCTCTTCCCACATTGACCACAGCTATAAGGTTTATCTCCTGTGTGTATTCTCTGGTGTGATATCAGGCTGGTTGACTGAGTAAAACTCTTCCCACATTGAACACAGTTATAAGGTCTCTCTCCTGTGTGTGTTCTCTGGTGTTGAGTCAGAGAGCCAGATGATGTAAAACTTTTCACACATTGACCACAGCTATAAGGTTTATCTCCTGTGTGTATTCTCTGGTGTGATATCAGGCTGGTTGACTGAGTAAAACTCTTCCCACAATGAACACAGTTATAAGGTCTCTCTCCTGTGTGTGTTCTCTGATGAATTTTAATGCCTGATGAGGTGAATCTCTTCCCACAGTCAGAGCAGCAGTGAGTTCTCTTCCCTGTGGGTCTCTGCTGGTGTTTCTTGAGGTGTTCTGATCTGGAGAGACTCTTCTCTGCCTCTTCAGTATCATGAGGTTGTTGAGGCTCCCCAGAGGATCCACGATAGTCCCGTCTCTCTCCTGTGTGAACAACAAAGTCAGACAGTTGATTAAAGGCCCACAACAGCGGAAATCCACTGTAAAAGGTGATGCCAACAGCATAGCCAAGATGTTGTACAACAATTGATGTCTGTAATGAATGTTAAAATTATTTGACAATTGTCTTAAAATGAGCAACAAGTCATATTTTGTCTAAAATTTTCACATTAGTAGTAACATTAAGATTGTAGACTAGAAATAAGTTATTCATGTTGTTGAAACTCTAAGTAGTGTGGTAGAAGACTTTTGGTCTACAATACAGGCCCTTTCCTGTGTTGCTAAAATTGCGGCACGAGAGAAACACCTCCCTGCTAATGAGGAAACCGCTAGTTATGGATGTAGTATATCTGGTGTCGTGGAAATTTCCTGTATTACCACATCATGAGGGAGCAAACCACACACAAGTCAGAGTTATCATAAAGTCCATCTTTTAATAATATATGAGCTTCACCATAGCCCTCTGACTCTCAGATCAATTCAGTGTCATGAATGAATTCTCTGAGAGTGCTTACAAAACAGTCCTTGGTATCATTTATAGCCAAGACACACCCATCAAAACTCACATGATGAATAACAGATCTTAGGGACATTATACAAATAACCCTTTACCAGAAAAAGGAGTATCCCATAATTTAAAGCATTAGCTATAAATTATCGTTCAGTTTGGTCTCCTAAACCAAAGCTCTTATCTCGTTCTTGGTACCACTTAGAACCCAAAACATTACCTCATCCAATGGCGTATATCAAATACACCCCTTCCTGGACAAGCTTACAGAGAGACGTGACTGGCGCACAGACATTGTGGAGCCACCTAACTGGTTCCCCATTAATCACACCATCCCCTCACATGGTTTAGGAATAGTTTACAGACACATTCACAGATAAGACTAACCCGACCTCTCCGCCTCTCTGGGCCCAAGTAACTTTATCCACATAAGCATGCTTATGAAAATTAATAAAACATCTTATTTATAAATGTTACCTAAAGAATTCTGATTCTGCCACGACAATGGTAATGAGGAAACCACTAGTTATGGATGTAGTATATCTGGTAATGAGGAAACCACTAGTTATGGATGTAGTATATCTGGTAATGAGGAAACCACTAGTTATGGATGTAGTATATCTGGTAATGAGGAAACCACTAGTTATGGATGTAGTATATCTGGTAATGAGGAAACCACTAGTTATGGATGTAGTATATCTGGTAATGAGGAAACCACTAGTTATGGATGTGGTATATCTGGTAATGAGGAAACCACTAGTTATGGATGTAGTATATCTGGTAATGAGGAAACCACTAGTTATGGATGTAGTATATCTGGTAATGAGGAAACCACTAGTTATGGATGTAGTATATCTGGTAATGAGGAAACCACTAGTTATGGATGTAGTATATCTGGTAATGAGGAAACCACTAGTTATGGATGTAGTATATCTGCTAATGAGGAAACCACTAGTTATGGATGTAGTATATCTGGTAATGAGGAAACCACTAGTTATGGACGTAGTATATCTGCCAGGAGCAAAAATGGTGAGCAAAGATTTGTTTTTCACAATGTATTCTGAATGTGAATGGGGGAAAACTCAGGGAAGGAACCTCCATTTCCAGGTTGCTTATGAGAGCATTTCACACTACTTTGGATGTTAATTGTAAGGATCGATTGAATGTCCTGCTTAATATAATGTTTGTGTCATCATCGCAAATCAAAAAACACTTCAACCAGTAAAATGATTTTTGGCTTTTCCATCAACCTGACAATGAGGGTTTGTACACTGTTATCCATATTGGCCCACAACTTCACCGAACAACAAATATACCTGTAATGAACGAAGAAGCACTTTGGTTGTTGTTGCATGACATACTGTGGGTCAAAAAAAGTATTTAGTCAGCCACCAATTGCGCAAGTTCTCCCACTTAAAAAGATGAGAGGCCTGTAATTTTCATCATAGGTACACTTCAACTGTGACAGACAAAATGAGAGAATATACTATATAGCCTAGAAACCTGGTTAAACTATCATTAGGACATCATGGATGAATTCTAGAATATACTATATAGCCTAGAAACCAGGTTAAACTATCATTAGGACATCATGGATGAATTCTAGAATATACTATATAGCCTAGAAAACTGGTTAAATTATCATGATGACCTCATGGATGGCCAGTCCTTGTATTCATAGTGTAGTGAATTCAGGGAGAGGCCCTGAGCTGAACTCAAACCTGGGTCCAGCGACTGTCAAATCAACACCTTATAACTGTTACGCCAAGATGTCTGAACTTCTTGACGAGGTCGCTAGGTGTTGGGTTAAGGTTTCTACAATATCGTTCTCTATGAATTTGAGAGTGGTTACACTTCTCCTTCCCCCATCCCTCAGCTGTTAACCAAGTCTCTGGGCAGCCATTTTGTTGCTGTTTAAAAACCCCACACAACCCAGCAATCTGCAGTTCAAACAATAACAAATCTGTCATTCCACCACTATTTTGGTAATAAAATTATGGGTTTGGATAAATGTAACTACAGACAGACCTATGGATGCAAGGACTGACCATCCATGATATCAACATTATAGTTTTAATCATGTTGAGGCAGCAGGGTAGCCTAGTGGTTAGAGCGTTGGACTAGTAACCGGTTGCAAGTTCACATCCCCGAGCTGACATGGTACAAATCTGTCGTTCTGCCCCTGAACAGGCAATTAACCCACTGTTCCTAGTCCGTTAATGAAAATAAGAATTTGTTCTTAACTGCTATACAATGTTGATTTACATTGTTTCTAAACATTATAGTAAAAAAAATATTATTTGGGGTTCTGATGGGGTACAACAGTTGAACTCCGCTCATGAGGCATGTGTTATATTCTTTAAGAATCAATGGCTGTAAATAAATAATTTAAAAGTCACAATATGGATGTAGCAATTGCAGATTTCCACCGTAACACCAAACATCAGTTCAACTGCAGAGTTTGTGCCTCTGTTGTTAAGACAGTACTTACCAGTGTTAATCAGGGAACGGTTTCTCAAAACCATCTTACGGTTGAGTTCATCGTTAGAACCATTGGACGCCTTAAGATGCGTTTGGGAAACCGGAACCAGATATCCACGTTCCTCCTCTTCCTCCTTTTTCGATGTAACAGTCATCTCCTCCCCCTCCTCTTTCACGCCATAAACTACATGCTCTCCTTTCACTGTAACACCATCCTCCTCTTTCACTCTGAACGCGTCCTCCTCTTCTTTCACACTAAAGGCCCCACTCTCTACTTCTTGTTTTACTGTGATATCTTCCTCGTCTTTCACTCTGAACGCGTCCTCCTCTTCTTTCACAGTAAAGGCCCCACTCTCTACTTCTTGTTTTACTGTGATATCCTTCTCTTCATTAGAAGGAGAGTAGCCTGGTGACCGCATGGTCGGGGATGTTAGCTATGCTAATGCTAACTTAACCAGCCCGCTTGCTGACTAATAACAACACCGTAAATATGAAATGAAATCGGATAACTAAGTAGACGACAGAAATGGGTTTAATACACAGTGGCTAATATACACGAAAGCGTCTAAAGAGCTATATTGGTTCGGCTAATTTGTCTAGCAAGCTACCGAGGTGTCTGACGAGCTGTTGCTGCTGATGAAAGAAGCGTTCCGTCCACTAGATTATACGTCACACCAACAGCATAACCATAAATTCCCAGACCGCCATCTGCTGACTGGAGTGGGTAACGCAGTTGAGTAAAATGTTTATTTAATTTTCAGACAAAAAGTTAAAGGGTTGGAATCAGAGACGACGCTAGTGCTAAAATATGAATTACCCCCCCTAAATAAATCAATATCAGTCAATATATTTTTTTCTGTGATTTATTTTTTTTCGTCAACCGTTCCATCGCATCTTAAACGTCCTATCGGTTCGCCACTAGGACCGGTGGAGGCTGCTGCTGCACAAGTGACTGTTGGACTTTCTTCAGCAAAGATGGCGGACAGAAATACTAGGAGAGAGGGGTACCTCTACACAGACCTGAAATGGATCAAAGATGGCGGACAGAAATACTAGGAGAGAGGGGTACCCCTACACAGACCTGAAATGGATCAAAGATGGCGGACAGAAATACTAGGAGATAGGGGTACCTCTACACAGACCTGAAATGGATCAAAGATGGCGGAGAGAAATACTAGGAGAGAGGGGTACCTCTACACAGACCTGAAATGGATCAAAGGTGGCGGACAGAAATACTAGGATGGAAGCAAGTGTAAGGGATTATAACGTCATAGTGAATCATGCAAAAAACATGTACAGTTGACAGGAATGTTAGTTAATGGAGAGACAAACGATTATGCTTGTTTTAAATCATAGTTCATTTACGTAAATCGTGATTTAGCCCGCTAGCTGGGCTAGTTTTATAGGTGTTGTGACATGAGTATGAAATTGTCATTCTGGTTGTTTTAGGGACACCTTAAACAACCCACAAACCAGGCGGTCGTTTTGTGAAAAAGTGGATGTATAGAATCTAGTTGGCTGAAGAATTTACTGCAAATTGAATGTATAAATTTGTATTTGCCATGCAGATAGATGAAATAACGTATGCTATTGTGCAGTGGATGACTGTGCAGTGGATGATTAAAATCCCTGTATGCCCATGGATGTGTAGCTAGCTATCTAGCCGATCTGTGTATGGACCCAAATGTTTGGTATACATATTAGTTCAGAACCTAGCTATGAACCTCAGCTATCATAGCCAGTTGTATCAACTTCAAAACAGCCTGAATGACATTAATGAAGCCTATGGATTGAGTAGAATATAATATCATGTTTTGTCAAGGATTCATGTCAAATATACATGTAGTTATTACCATGCATGAGATCCCCACATTGTAGCCTGTACATTTAATATATTCACTGATCATGTACTCTACCTTGGCAAATTAATGTGCAGTTTAGTTATGAATGTCTTTGAGGTGATCAAATCCCTGTCTTTGAATGACGCCGTGTCTGCATGTATGTATTACATTATACACTTCAACAGTGTTTACCAATCTTGGTCCTGGGACATCAATGGTTACACATTGTAACTAATAGACTAGAAACAGGATTTAACTAGTTAATTCATATATACAGAAATATAATTTTTTAAAACACTACACTACACTTCCTATGCATCATGTAAATACTCTTAACACCAGTTCATCTCAACATCTAATGCCCTTCATCTGCATTGATCTGATAAACACAGGATAGGTGGAGTATTTCATCACATTACACTTCATTTCAACCAGTAGAGTATGTGAAACGCTTTATTGAAAAGCTCATTATCCAAGTGTTATAAATACAAGTTCAATCTGTCCATCAATGCACATCTGTTGTGAATTATAAAAACAGAGGAAGAAAGAGGAGGTGGAGAGAGAGGTGTTAAAGACAGAAAGGGAAAGAGGTAGGAGCAGGGAAGGCAGCACATGATTAATGAATCACAGTGCTACATAAATGTTCTCTCAGTTCATCACAATTACATAACCATTGGGCCGACTAGAGACACTGTTATCTTAAAAGCAGGTGAGGTGGCGATGATGGGACTGGGGGTTGGCATCCTCTCACATCAAAACATACCTGCAGACCAGAGACAGATGGAGAGAGTGAGCATGTTTAAGCCTTGTGTATTTAGTTTTTAATCTAACATTGTTAATCATCAATCAGGAGGTGAAATGCAAAACTGACCTTGGATCATTAACTCTGGGACGACTGCATCTGTATTTCAATGTAAAGCATCTCTTTAATAATACTTCCTGTATAATATAAACTGACTTGGGATCATTAACTCTGGGACTACTGCATCTCTATCTGTATTTCAATGTAAAGCATATCTTTAATAATACTTCCTGTATAATATAAACTGACCTGGGATCATTAACTCTGGGACGACTGCATCTATCTGTATTTCAATGTAAAGCATCTCTTTAATAATACTTCCTGTATAATATAAACTGACTTGGGATCATTAACTCTGGGACTACTGCATCTCTATCTGTATTTCAATGCAAAGCATCTCTTTAATAATAATTCCTGTTGACCCGACCAAGTGACCTCTCACCTCTGATCATGCTGTGTCCTCTATGTAGCCAGTTCAGATGCAGGAGGGGTACACCTAAACAGCTGATATAACCTATAGGGTTTAAGGAGAAGAGGAGAGAGGGAATAAGTGAAGGAGAGAGACTTATTGAGAAAATAATGTAGTTAAAACTGACCCTGTGTTTGTCGTGGAAAATCGGTTCAAATATAACGCTTACAAGAACTGGTGAATTCAATAATAGACTTTTAATACAACGTATTGCAAGCCGGAGTGGTCCGCGGAACACACACCCTTTTTCAGAGCACTCACTCTGATTTATACACATATAACATGAGTCCATCCCACATGCAAATTAAGTTACATCCCAATTCGTGCATCCTGCTTGTTCAGCCCAATAACGCCCATATCTGCTTTCCGTCAGATTATATTGATAAGACCCTTTTTATACAACGTAAAGCAAGCCGGAGTGGTCCGCGGAACACACACATTCCCAGAGCCCCGGCTCCTGTATTTGTCCACACATCTCTCTCTTGTGTTACAGTATTATGTTCCTCCATATATGTACATCATTCTCCCATATGTTCAACAGGAATCTGTGTGAGGCCTCACCTGGTGTCCACACCACACTAAGTGGCTGCAGAGTACTTTATGCTGAAAAACATGAACGGACCCACAAGGACAAACAATACAGCGTAGTTATAGAAATAATGAAGTGTCTTACTATTCTCCATGGTTGGCCCTCTTGCCTATTCTTTGAAGGTGGAAGGAGCCACAGTTATACACCTGAACCTGCTTACTCTACAACACAATCCAACAATCAGATTGATACATGAGTGTGTAGTTGTGGGTTATCGGGTGTCCAAGGGACCTTGTCAGGCACGAGTCCTTTCACAACAGCAAGGAAGTGTCGTCGGCGTACTGCGTCATCTTAACACGCAGCCCACCGCTTCCAGGGATCAACAAGCCTTCCACCCCTGTGTCTGCCCTAATGGCAGCCCCCAGAGGCTCCATGTACAGAACGAAGAGGAGAGCCGAGAGTGGGCATCCCTGCCTGACCCCAGACGAGAGGTCAAAAACGTCACCTAAGTGACTATTTACACTAACTCGACACCCCGCTCCGACATATAAAGTACGGATCCATCCTATAAACTTCTCCCCAAATCCTAATCTACCTAACACCCTGAATAGAAAAGATCTATTCACGCGATCAAAAGCTTTCGCCTGATCTAGCGCTGCTACCATTAAAGGCAGCCCTCTATCTTCAACCCAAGCGATGGAATCCCTGATCAACTGTAGGTTCCATCTTATAGAGCGGCCCTCTACCCCGCACGTCTGATCCTCGTGGACAACGTAGGGAAGGGCTGTGCGCAACCGGTCTGCTAAAACCTTTGCAAGAATCTTGTAATCTACGCACAGCATGGTCAATGGCCGCCAGTTGCCAAGGTCAGTTGCTTCCCCCTTCTTATAAAGAAGTGACAGCACACCAACAGCCATTGATCCCCCCGGGACCCCCGTCTCAAGGATGGCCTTCAAGACTTCGAGAACCACTGGTCCAAGTATACCCCAAAACTTGAGGTAAAACTCAGCCGGCAGCCCATCCATCCCAGGCACCTTCCCTTTTCCCATCCTCCTAAGAGCGCTCTCAACCTCTTCTAGTGAGATCTGGGCCTCCATCACGTCTCTAATGTCCTCTGGCAACCGCCGGGACAAGTGTTCTAAAAACACGTTTCCCTGCTCTACATCTATTTCCCTTTCCTTAAATAAACCTTGGAAATGATCAGTTGTCACTCTGACAATTTCCTCTGGTTTACTTACTATACTACCATTTTCTTCCCTAACTCCCTTCATTACCTTCCTACTCTGTCTGGCCCTAACCGACTTAAAGAACATAGCGGAACAAGTCTCATTATGTTCTAGAAAGCCACTATGCGCACGCTCCAGGAAAGCTCGAGCCTTCTGCTCCTGCAGCTCCCTGAGCTGCGCCTTTAGGGCTGCGAATCTCTCCCAGTCAATCGACCCGCCGAGGTTGCCTGCCTCGTACTCGAGTTCAATTAACCTTTGGATACGATCCACCTCCCTCCTTTCCTCCCTTTTTTTCCTTCTACAATATCCTATTATAAAAGCCCTTATCCTCCCCTTGACTAAATCCCACCACTCTAACACCCCCTCGCACATGGACCGGAGGCCGTCAAGCCTCCGAAAGAAACAAAAAAATGCATCAACGAAAGCCTGCTCCTCCAGTATATCCCAATCTAACTTCCAGTACCCCCTACCGAAGAGGCAGACCCCACCTGCAGGAACACCCCGTCGTGATCCGTGAAGAAAACAGGCAACAGCCGCCCAGACAACTGACCCAAAGACCTGGATACAAAAATGTAGTCGAGCCTCCGCGCAACCCCCCTGGAGTTGCGCCATGTAGGACCGACCATTGCCGGAGTAGTGTGCAGGCCACCATCAACCAGACCATGGCAAGCCATTAGCCCAGAGATGGCACCTGCACTGCTATCACCGCCTAACCCTAAATCTATATTAAAGTCTCCTCCTATCACCAAGTGCCTGTTTGTAACACACAGGGGCGCCAGACAGTCCACCATCTCCCTCCTGTCTGCCGCCACCTGTGGCCCATACACCCCAATTAACCTATATCTAGCTTCTCTAAACTTAACATCTATCCCCAAAACTCTACCCTGCATTATTACAAAAGTGTTCTCTATTTTAACCTCTCTATGCCCACACAAAATCCCTACTCCTGTTGAGTGCACCCCTCCTATGCCCCAAAAAGATTCCCCCTTATCCCACTCCCTCTTAAATCTACACACATCCCCGCCATCCCTCAGGTGAGCCTCCTGTAAAAAACAGAAATCAAACCCCACACCCTCTTAATAACAAAAAAACCGCCCTCCTTTTAACATTATCCCTTAACCCCCTAACATTTAGACTAAAAAAAGAAACAGAACTATTCATTTAAATATTTACAACAAATAAAAAACCCAAAACCCAAAGAAAAACCAGGAGACTCACCCGATGCTCCCCTGGTCCATCTCCACCGGCGGGGACGTCCTCTCCTCTCCTGACGCCCCCCCGTCCTCCATCCCAACCCATGATCCAGGCAGTGTGTTGGGTCCTCCCTCCCCACCCACCATCCCCCCCTCCCTGTTTGCCTCGGGGCTGCATATAGGGGACCCCATCTCCCCAAACAGGAGTTGGGATCCCTCTAGCAAACAACCCACCGACCCCTCACTGGAGTCATCCACTAAAATGCAAGGGGCTGAGGCAAACCGGGAGGACAAATTACCCTCCCCTCCCCCCCCCGCCACTCTCTTAACCCCCCCCTCCCCCTCCCTCTCACTTCCTGCCAAGCTCCCCCTCTTTATCCCTTTCTTCTTTGGTGAAGGAGGTAGCGGGGAGACACAACGTCCCATCCCCACTAACCCCTCCACCAAATCCCTCATTTCGACCTCGAGGAAGCCTGGCAGGCTGTCCCCCCACTCCTTCCCCCCCTACCACCCCCTCCCCTCCCACCTCCCCTCCTCCCTCCTTCTCCGTCACTGTCCCCGTTCCCTCTTCCACTCCTTCTCGTACGACTGTCCCCTTCTCCCTCTTCTCAGCTCCTCCACCTTCTTCCGTCCCCTTTTTCTTCTCTCCTTCTGTTCCATTATTTTCTTCTCCTCGCCTCTTTCTTCCCACCTCATCCTTCTTCCCATCTTCTTCCTGCGCCGTCTTTTCCCCTGTGCCATCCATGCAATCCGCACGCGTCCTTTCTTTCCTCCCCCCATCCCCCGCTCCCCCCCCCCAGCTGCAGACGCGTATGACCTGTGACGAGCCGGGCAATCACGCCACAGGTGTACTTTCGAGCCACACCCGTGGCAAGCCTTGGGCTCGTCACACTCCTTGGCCTCGTGCTCTTCCGACCCACAAAAACGACATTTCTTGGCGCTGCACGAGGCCAGGATATGGCCGTAGGCCATACAACGCCTGCAGAACGGGGGCTGACGTGCATAGTAGAGTGTTCCCCAGTCAGCCCCCAGGGAGAACATCGCCGGAGGATGGAGGTAGCCATCCACACTCTTCGGGGACTCCCTGAGTAACGCCTGGAACCCTCTCCTCCCGTTCCAGAAACCCAGGGAGTCCCTGAGGTACCTCGCTGAGGAGACATTGTCCATGTATCTCCCCAGAAAGGCCCTCACTTCTTCATCCTTCACGTGCGGATTGTACATGTTTACGGTGACCACCCTGAAGTTGTTCTTTGCCAGGCTGGTCACCGCATAATGGCACAGTTGTCCTTTTCTTTCCGCTTCCTTTGCCATCTTCAATACATCATCATGTTTCTCTTGCTTGTGAAACGTCACATCAAAACCCTTTTCATTTGGGTTGCCTTGAAGGCAGAGTACTTCCTTCACCTCTATCCTGAGGCATCCCATCAATATGGTCCTTCCAAAAGTTTCCCTGCCCCAAGGTTCCATCTCCTTTTCAGTCCATGAAAATCTTACGGTATTTGCTATACCAATCCCCGGAACCGACCAGGTTTGCTTGTTTGTATTCATTTTTCTTCTTCAAAAAAAAGCTCTCTTCAGAAAGAAGCTTCAACCTGAAATGAAAACATCTTTAACCAAAAAGGTGGAGCAACTAAAGGTGTTGACTCTCCACATCTATCAAGACAACTGGAACACTGGGCCAGACACTCTTAAATAGAACCTGGACCAGCTCAGGTGAAACACATACTGACTAATGAGGTGGTACCAATCAGTGCACCCTACGTGCTAACGAGCTATACGTGCTAAAGTCCAACCTCAAAACATAAATGGAAAGACCAAAGCCTGTAACACCTTCCCCCTTTAGACAACAAATATATCCTATATTTTTGTTGGACATGGTTGCTCACCCCCAACAGAAAACGTCCATTTCACATAATCAACTACAATGCTTCTACAATATAAACATGGTGTCTACTGGCTGTCAACAATTAAAAACAAGAAAAAATACGTATTTCTAAATAATAATATACAATCGTATTATTATTTTAAAAAAAAATGTTTTCTTTCAATAGAATCCTAAAACTCACTCAAAGACAGGAATTTGATCACCTCAAAGACATTCATACCTAAACTGCACATTAATTTGCCAAGGTAGAGTACATGATCAGTGAATATATTAAATGTACAGGCTACAATGTGGGGATCTCATGCATAGTAATAACTACATGTATATACGACTTGCATCCTTGGTACAACATGATCATATATTCTTCTCAATCCATAGGCTTCATTAATGTCATTCAGGCTGTTTTGAAGTTGATACAACTAGCTATGATAGCTGAGGTTCATAGCTAGGTTCTGAACTAATATGTATACCAAACATTTGGGTCCATACACAGATCGGCTAGATAGCTAGCTACACATCCATGGGCATTCAGGGATTTTAATAATCCACTGCATAATAAGCAAGAACAAGAATAACAAGAACATAGCAATCTATGCGATTTCATCTATCTGCATGGCAAATATCAGCAAGTTAAGCTTACAAAATTGCACATTCAATTTGCAGTACATTTTTCAGCTAGCTAGATTCTATACATCCACTGTTTTACAAAATGACAGCCTGGTGTGCTGGCCATCTTTGATCCATTTCTTGTCTGTGTAGGGGTACCCCTCTCTCCTAGTATTTCTGTCTGCCATCTTTGCTGAAGAAAGTCTAACAGTCACTAGTGTAGCAGCAGCCTCCCCCGGTCCTAGTGCCGAACCGGTAGGACTTTTAAAATGCGATGGAACGGTTGACGAAAAAAAGAAATCACAGAAAAAATATATGGACTGATATTGATTTATTTAGTGGGGGCTAATATATATTTTAGTTCTAGCGATGTCCCTGATTCCTACCCTTTAACTTTTTGTCTGATAATAAAATATACATTTTACTCAACTGCGTTACCCACTCCAGTCAGCAGATGGCGGTCTGAGACTTTAAGGTTATGCTGTTGGTGTGACGTATAATCTAGTGGACGGAACGCTTCTTTCAACAGCAACAGTAAGTTATCCACCTCGGTAGCTTGCTAGACAAAAAAGCTGAACCAGTAAAGCTCTTCAGACGCTTTCGTGTTTATTAGCCACTGTATTTTAAACACACTTCTTTTGTCTAGTTAGTTATCCGATTTAATTTAATATTTACGGCGTTGTTGTTATTAGTCAGCTAGCAGTCTGGTTAAGTTAGCATTAGCATAGCTAACATCCGCGACCATGCGGTCACTAAGCTACTCTCCTTCTGCTAAAGAAGAGGTGGATATCACAGTAAAACAAGAAGTAGATATCACAGTAAAACAAGAAGTAGAGGCCGTTACTGTGAAAGAAGAGGAAGACGCGTTCAGAGTGAAAAAGGAGGAGGATGTTACAGTAAAACGAGAGGAGGATGCAGTTTATAGAGTGAAAGAGGAGGAGAGAGAGATGACTGTTACATCGAAAAAGGAGGAAGAAGAGGAACCTGGATATCTGGGCCCGGTTTTCCGAATGCATCTTAAGGCATCCAATGGTTCTAATGATGAATTTAGCCAAAATGTGATTTTGAGAAACCGTAACCTGACTAACACTAGTAAGTACTGTCTTAACAACAGAGGCACAAACTCTGCAGTTGTTGAACAGATGTTTGGTGTTAAAGCAGAAATCTGCAATTGCTACATTCATGTTATGACTTTTAAATAATTAATTTATAGCCATTGATTCTTGAAGAATATAACACATGCTTCATGAGCTTAGTTCAACTGTTGTACCCCATCAGAACCCAGAATAAGCTTTTTTTACTTTAATGTTTAGAAACAATGTAAATAAACACTGTATCGCCTCAAAATGTCAGCTCGGGGATATGAACTTGCAACCGGTTACTAGTCCAACGCTCTAACCACTAGGCTACCCTGCTGCCTCAACATGGTTAAAACTATAATGTTGATATCATTGATGGTCAGGCCTTGCATCCATAGGTCTGTCTGTAGTTACATTTATCCAAACCATAATAATTTTATTACCAAAATAGTGGTGGAATGACAGATTTGTTATTGTTTGAACTGCAGATTGCTGGGCTGTGTGGGGTTTTTAAACAGCAACAAAATGGCTGCCCAGAGACTTGGTTAACAGCTGAGGGATGGGGGAAGGAGAAGTGTAACCACTCTCAAATTCATAGAGAACGATATTGTAGAAACCATAACCCAACACCTAGCGACCTCGTCAAGAAGTTCAGACATCTTGGCGTAACAGTTATAAGGTGTTGACTTGACAGTCGCTGGACCCAGGTTTGAGTTCAGCTCAGTCCCTCCCCCTGAATTCAATACAAGGACTGGTGTCATAATGATAATTTAACCAGTTTTCTAGGCTATATAGTATATTCTAGAATTAATCCATGATGTCATAATGATAGTTTAACCAGGTTTCTAGGCTATATAGTACATTCTCTCATTTTGTCTGTCACAGTTGCTGACTTTTGCCTTATACCTGCAGCAAATGCCTCTACCCCGTCTTCTGGCTGGGCAGAGGACTTTAGGATTTTAGTTACTGCGGTGTAACAAGGGCCTAGCCGTGCGGCCCTACCAACCCTTCTATTTCTTCGTAATGGCCCTTCGCGTGAGTTGGGTTTGTTCCTTCGTTCACGTTGTCACTCCCTTATTTTCCGGTCTAGTATGAGGCCTTGGATAGATATACTCCTATTTAAATATTCTGAGTGTTATGGATTCCTCCTGTATTTCCTTACCTTCAAGTTTCTTTTACCTCTATATATATATCAATACCTAATAACTTCTTCTATTGGTTATTATGCTCGTCAGCTAGTAGTCACTTGGAAACTAGTATTGGTATATATTTTGACACACAATGACAGTTTTTTATTTTACCTTTATTTTACTAGGCAAGTCAGTTAAGAACAAATTCTTATTTTCAATGACGGCCTAGGAACAGTGGGTTAACTGCCTGTTCAGGGGCAGAACGACAGATTTGTACCTTGTCAGCTCGGGGATTCGAACTTGCAACCTTTCGGTTACTAGTCCAACGCTCCAACCACTCGGCTACCCTGCTGCCCCAAATATTCTTTAATTGGTAATTGGTATTCTCACAGCACTAACGCTAGATTCCGAATTCCAATATCCTAATACACTTCCAACTCTGTGTATGGACTCAATATATTGTAACTGGTACTTGGCTGTTTCCTTGTATTGCTAATCACATCTGTACTTGATGTCTCACTGTTTTACTGCCGCTTTGTCTGTGATCAAGAGGTGTCAAGACCCCTGTGTTTCAAATATGGTTCTCGTCTAACAAAAAGCGTATAGTGCAATAGTAAATTTACCTATGAGGATTCTCCATATGAAGTCTGTCTCATATGTCAGTGAGGATCATGCCTCTCTTATGATCTCTGTTCTCTTTATATACCTTTTTACAGGGTAAGTTCGCAAGTTTCTGGAGCTGTGGCTAAACCACACTTTCACACTGACACTGCCCTGCTGCTTGCACCGGCCGCTTACTCGGGGACTGTAGATTGCTTACACTGAGTGCTTACTCGGGGACTGTAGATTGCTTACACTGAGTGCTTACTCGGGGACTGTAGATTGCTTACACTGAGTGCTTACTCGGGGACTATAGATTGCTTACACTGAGTGCTTACACTGGGATGGTAGATTGCTTATTATGTCATCTTAGACCTGTGTCTAAATGGAAGCTTCTTATTCTAAATCTAGGTCATGCACTACTAACTCCCATTCTGCTGCTTTCGTGTTACTGTTGGCTGATTCTACTTAATGATACCAGCTGGTTGTTTCTACCACTTGAGGCGGCGTAGGTGGCATGTCAAGCGTCAGCTGGGAGAAGTCTATGATAGGTATCTCCTCTGCTTCCCCTTGTTGTCCAGTTTCTGCAGGTGTTGTCCATGGTTCCATGAGGTCCCGTGAATGCCCTGTGTTGCTGTCCCCATTGCTTGATGGAGTGGGCAGATTCTTTTCATCTCTTGTCACACCAGATATACGACATTCATAACTAGTGGTTTCCTCATTAGCATGGAGGAGTTTATGCAATCAAATTGCCCTCGTGCCGCACAAACACAAAGGGGCCTGTATTGTAGACCAAAAGTCTTCTACCACACTGCTTAGAGTTTCAACAACATGAATAACTTATTTCTAGTCTACAATCTTAGATGTTACTACTAATGTGAAAACAAGACAAAATATGACTTCTTGCTCATTTTAAGACAATTTTAACATTCATTACAGACATCAATTGTTGTACAACATCATGGCTATGCTGTTGGCATCAACCTTTACCCTGGATTATCGCTGTTGTGGGCCTTTAATCATCTGTCTGACTTTGTTGTTCACACAGGAGAGAGACGTGACTATCGTGGATCCTCTGGGGAGCCTCAACAACCTCATGATGCTGAAGAGGGAGAGAAGAGTCTCTCCAGATCAGGACACCTCAATAAACACCTGCAGAGACACACAGGGAAGAGAACTCACTGCTGCTCTGACTGTGGGAAGAGTTTCACCTCCTTAGCAGGCATTAAAATTCATCAGAGAATCCACACAGGAGAGAAATCGTTTACCTGTATTCAATGTGGGAAGAGTTTTACTACATCTGGCCATCTGACATTGCACCAGAGAATACACACAGGAGAGAGACCTTATAGCTGTGTTCAATGTGGGAGGAGTTTTACTAAATCTAGCAATCTTACAGTACACCAGAGAAAACACACAGGAGAGAAACCTTATAGCTGTGGTCAATGTGGGAAGAGATTTACTAGATCTGGCCATCTGACATTGCACCAGAGAATACACACAGGAGAGAAACCTTATAGCTGTGGTCAATGTGGGAAGAGTTTTGGTAGATCTGACAAGCTGACATCACACCAGAGAACACACACAGGAGAGAAACCTTATAGCTGTGTTCAGTGTGACAAGAGGTACTCTGATAAAAGATCTCTGATCAAACATCAGAAAATACATACATGGAGGAGTTATTTTTGAGCTGTTAGTTTTAACAGGACGTGCAACCTCATCTCCCTCCTGTCGGCACAATTGATTTCAACATGATATCGATGAGTGATGACAAATAAGTGTTGTGTTCCTTTGTTTAGCGACCCTACATTTAAATGCATCATTCCAACATGTAGCTGACTGTCTTCTGTAGGTTGTCCTCTAACCAGTGAGGTGAAATATATCTCCCATTTCCATGTTTTTAGTTGTGTTAGTTTCAACAGCACATACAACCTGATTTCCTCCCTAATTGATATCCGTGATTTTTCTTCTACTTGTCAAAACAACAGCGTTTCTGGTGCTTGTGCAGTTTATAAGGTGATTGTTTTAAAAAAATTACAAGTAATATGATTATTGTGGCAGATGTTTGTTTAAATAGCACATGTTTAGGCTTTCAATTTATCCCAAACTGTTCCTGCATATTGGTTATTGATTTGGAGACGTTAAAACTGTGTTTTGACATTGGGGCTATCACACCTAGCAAAATGTAATTGAAAAGCCATTGAAAATAAGACTATGCAATCAAATATTTCATATTTACATTTCATGTAACATTTGGTAGTGATATTTATTCATGCAACCAACTGACAATTTTTGGTACAATTATATTGACATTGTTGCCCTACTTTTAGAATATTAGGGTTAATTCTCAGATGTGCCAACTCAAATGTACTAGAGCATGACATTGGGGACTGGGCCCCGATCCAACAACATGCCTATCTAGTGAACCCTGAAAAGAGAGAGAAGGTGGAAAGTTACTACGGATATTGCAGGAGTTTCCTCTTGAAATCAGACATGTCTGTTGTAAGGACAACTTGGATGCTGATTGTCTCAAAGGTGGGCAGTCAAAAATATTTGTGTTTTGCGTTTAGCCAGTGCGTTACCATGGATCACAATTTATTTTCTTTGTATTGGGGATGAGTTTTGTTTGGGCTTGGGCTGTTTGGGCTCGTTCCAAGGGGATGAGAGTTCTAGAAGCTAGTGAGTTTTAGGAAGACGAGAGTTCTAGAAGCTAGTGAGTTTTAGGAAGACGAGAGTTCTAGAAGCTAGTGAGTTTTAGGAAGACGAGAGTTCTAGAATCTAGTGAGTTTCAGGAAGACGAGAGTTCTAGAATCTAGTGAGTTTCAGGAAGACGAGAGTTCTAGAATCTAGTGAGTTTCAGGAAGACGAGAGTTCTAGAAGCTAGTGAGTTTCAGGAAGACGAGATTTCTAGAAGCTAGTGAGAAAACAAGTTGTTTTTCCTATTTTTAATTGTTGACACCATGTTTATATTGGTAAAGGTGAATCATTGTGGTTGATTATATTGTGAAATGGAAATTGTTTTATGTTGGTGGTGAGCAAACTTGTCCAACACAAATATAGGATATATTTGTTGTCTAAAGGGGGAAGGTGTTACAGGCTTTTGTTTTTCCATTTATGTTTTGAGGTTGGACTTTTGCCCGTGTAGCTTGTTAGCATATAGGGAGAATCAATCAGAGCCCCTCCTAAAACATGTTTAGTTGTGGTTGTTGTTTGTTCCCTCTTCTGTTTGAGGGACATTTTTGGTTTTCTTGCTGGAGAACGTAACATCAAACAATGGAGAAAGACAGGATATTTTGGGTTGCGTATTGCAGTGAATTGTTCATATTTTAATCGATGACATTTCCTTAGAATGCTCATTAGTTTTCAGTTATTCTGTTTTTTTATCCTCTTATGTTTGTGTTTTAAATATTTGTTTATTTTCATTGTTTTTTCCTGTGAACCCGTTGGTTTGTATCCGTGTCTGAAATGTGCTGTATAAATAAAGCTTGATTTGATTTGAACATATTGCAAAACAAATTAACCCAGTGACTGACCAATCAAGACTCTTGCAAAACCAATGAACAAATATGTGAAAAAGCAAGATCCATCTTAGTGTAAATTCAGTAAATCTTCCACTATGGTATGTGTGTTTTGTATCACTTTTCAACCAATCCCAGGCCATTTGTTGAAGATGAAAAATGTTGAAATCAACCACATGTTAAAGGATTCAACTACTGAAACTAACAAATGGATCAATCCCACTTGTCCAGACTGCTGAAGGCGTGGTGGAGTGGTAAACACCACCCCCGGCTCTACCAGGGGCTTGAGGTGGTCTCCTACAGCCTTGCAGCTTTGCCGTTCCATTTCTTGACTGCTCCTGCAACACAGAAATAAATATATAATATATTTAGTCATATTATATAAAACACTCAAATTAATGGCTATGGAGCATCTACGGCCTCAGTTACACCTGGCACATAAATGTGATTTCTGTCATCCGATCACTAAGCTCCATTAGGTTCAGATCTGACAGGATGGGCCTTCGACGCAGTCAGGCCACCAAATATGCATAAGCAATGTAAAGAGATGTGGGGAAAAGTAAATTATACACAAATGACCTTCATAATATCAAAGAACAAATGTGTGCCTGATGGGAAATTAACTTTCATACAGCCAGAAGGGGTGAGAAATTACACCAATATCAGTGGACAATTTACACTAATGTAAATGAACATAGATGATGGAACATATTCCCTTTTGCTTATGTGATGAACCGCTAAAGGGACATCAATATTTACCATCTAAACCATGTGTGACCTCTCACCTCTCTGGCTGTAGAAGTGTTCTTCCTAACCAGTCCCTCAACAGCTCTCTGACTGAGCTCCACCCTCACTGGGTCTTCAGAGGAGAGGAAGGCTGAGGAGGGATGGAAGGATGAATGGATCAGTCAGTCAATAAAGTGTAGAGCTGCTGTCTGACAAAATCACTATTTTAGTAGTTCATTAAAGTTAATAAGGCTTTATGATTGCTGAATACCAACTATTAATCACTTAGATCATGTATTTTCAGGTAGAGATAGATCCTTGGGAAGTCACTAGCCCGTTGAAGTTGACATTTACAAGGGTAAATGGGTAGGGATGTCCCAAGGATCCCAGATAGCATTGACCATTGTGCATTCTTCTGTCTCTTTTACATAGCAGGTGATGGGTTCTGACTTCTGGACTTTTAAATATGAAATATCTTTATTATGTGAAATCTAATGAAACAATAATGTATGTTGATGCTAATATGATGTCCAATATTCCATGATGTTTCTATATGATGATAATAGCCTAATATATTTAATATGCCATACACTATTTTTTTAACAGTTTCACTAATTAATTTTAATTAACTTAATTATTATGATTCAACGTCAGTACACCGTCTCACCTCATACTGTATTGGAGCAGCAGCCGCTGACTGCCCAGTTCAACATCAGTTCACCGTCTCACCTCAGACTGTATTGGAGCAGCAGCCGCTGAATGCCCAGTTCAACATCAGTTCACCGTCTCACCTCATACTGTATTGGAGCAGCAGCAGCTGACTGCCCAGTTCAACATCAGTTCACCGTCTCACCTCATACTGTATTGGAGCAGCAGCTGACTTGTTCGTTGATGCTAATCATCATGTTTTGAATCTGAGAGTAAATAGATCCGATTACAACTCTAAAAATGAAGGGTTCAACTGGAGTTGTTCTCAGATCCCCTAAGAACCGTAGGGTTCTTGGTCAATGAAAAACAGCCCCAAAAGGTTCTTCAAAGAACTTGTTAGAAGGTGGGTTCATCGAGGAACCTCCGTTGTTGCTGGACTTCTTCCGGGAACTTCGTAATTACAACTGAAAACGACGGTGACAAGTTTGGATGCGACAACAAGTTAAAAAGGTTAAGTTGGGTTGATTTTTGGCTCTGAATATGTCTAGAAATAATAATTATAATAATATAACATACTAATAATGAATAACGAAGACAATGATGGTTTTCTGTGAGTATCTTCCGTAACGTTACTATAGTTAATTACCGTAAATATTAGAAAGCCGGGTTTGATCGTCGGCGTTGTATGAGCTACAGTACAGTACCGTTATCTAGCTAGATAACGTTGTGTCCTAACTAGGCACAACAAGGTTTGGATTATTTCCCTCAACTATTTTTGTTCCCATATATTGTATATCGTTTCCATAAAGCCAACATGTGATAATGAACTAGCAAACGTTAACTAACTAAGTAAGGACGGTGACCTGTCCAGACGAGATGTACAACGAACTGAATCGTCAATGGAGGTCTTTCTCTTTATATAGCCTGCTACAGCCAGCAACACTATTAACTCACAAGGGGGCATAACGTTACATGTACAATACTATCCCATTTGGAAACGTTACATGTACAATACTATCCCATTTTGGAAACGTTACATGGACAATACTATCCCATTTTGGAAACGTTACATAGACAATACTATCCCATTTTGGAAACGTTACATGGACAATACTATCCCATTTTAGAAACGTTACATGGACAATACTATCCCATTTTGGAAACGTTACATGGACAATACTATCCCATTTTGGAAACGTTACATGTCCGCGTTAATTATCTTAATTATCTTTTCAGAACTTCTCAGAAATGAATCAAGTCCATGGAATGGATATAGACAAAAAGAGAATTCAATGACTAGCAGAGGTAGAGAGGCGAGGCAGGGGGGAGGACATCATCCTGCTATTTTGACAGTCCCTGAAGGACAATACAGAAGAGGGATTTGCTCTTATTCCTTCCCTTTCTCTAATGTATTTTGTAATAAAATTAGCAAGTGTAGTAAGATCAATGCTTTACTAGGACTGGAGACCACAGCAGTGATTCTGCTCTTGCCCTACCTCTTCAAAGAGGACCCGAGTGGCCTTTATGTCCGTGACATGGTATGCTTATGCACCAATCATCTGTTTCTTCATAAACATAGGTGTGCATGCTTATATAAAACTACAGCTGAACATTTGTTATGGTCTTTGTTAATTGTATGTGTATTAATCTTTTCTTACTTTTGTTGACAAAGATTTCACCGCTCTTCACTCCTTTACCTGACATCGGCGGAAATCCATTTCACCATGAGAGTGAAATCCCGCTGGCCTTTGATGGAGAGAACATCCACGCCCTCGAGGACGTCACCATGGGACTTGGGGCTCTGCTTCGGCTGTATTTAAAAAAAAAATGTTCCCTTAAATTTCTCAAAAATGTCTAAAGCTGAAAAATCTGCATTTAATATCAAGTCTACAATGTTGTTAGTTTACCTATGATTCATTTTTAATGTATGTTGTTTTTATTGTACATCATCATTTAAAAAAAAATTGTTGGTTAAATTGTTTTGTAAATATTAATTCACATTTGTATATATTTTTTAAATGTCATGAAAAGCACTATATGAGGTAAATGTATTATTTATTATGGTCTGACATGTCTGCAGAAATGTTGCAATTTTGTAATCTGTTTTGTTTGGTAAATTGTTTTGTAAATATGAATTCACATTTGTGGTGCCACTAAATAAACAATTAATTATTTAAGTCAATATTGTCAATATTATTATAATCTGTTTTTATAATGGAGGGAGGGTGGACAGGGAGTTAAAAAAGGAACCCCAAAAAGTCCCTTGAGGAACCATGATAAGGGGTTCTTCAAATTACTTTTTTAGCTTTTTGTCTGAAAGTTATTTTCTCAACTGCGATACCAACTCCAGTCAGCAGATGGCGATGTGTGTCTTTCAGGTGATTCTGCCACTGTGATGCCATCAACAGCCATCAACAGTTAGTCAGGCACTTTGGTTCACTCTAACTTGATGGAAAAAAGGTTTATTCAATAAATCTAGCAACTCCTCTCATACTGGGAAGACCCCCACAGGCCTTAAGGGCAGTTTTATTTCAAATGTAGTACCCGGACTGAGAAAATCCTATAAGCGTTTTTATAGTTTCATCCTTAGGGTAACTCACCGTGGACACACTCCCATCAGTTTCTGAGACAACTGCCCAGACTTTGTAGACTGTTTAATGATGCTTAAACCTCGTCTTTATCAAATTATCCATTAAAGATACCAACTTAAAATCTACGTTTGTCTACATACGGGTTGTTTAAATTGTATCTAATTATATTCCCAGTTTTACTTTATCAAATCTCTAGTAATCATTAAACACACATACAATTCACCATATGTTCATATATTCACAGAATCCATATAAAACGTAAGAAATTCTCAGCGACTTGCGACAACCATTCCATTTGTTTTTTCAAGGACTCTCCATAGCTAAGAAGCAACTCTCCAAACATACTCCCAGCAGAATAAAAAAAATAAACTTTTGTTTCCCAGACAATGACCATGGGATCCTCAACTGTTCTATATGTTACTATCCAAACGTCAGATTAAGACTCATTTCCACATCCACACAACTCTCATATCAGTCACACAATGCTATTCCCAAACATACCTAATCAATTCGTTTTTCAACAATATTTTTACCTGCAGGAATATTTTCACATTTCTAGCTTATGGTTAGTTCCTAGGATAATGCAACTCATACATTTATACTCAGAGCCTCCTGACTGGGCCCTGTTTACACCTCCACACAGGAATACACACTCCGAGCCTCCTGACTGGGCCCTGTTTACACCCCCACACAGGAGTACACACTCAGATCCTGACTCTGCCCTGTTTACGCCTCCAAGGTGCCCCCTCACATAGAAATACACACTCAGAGCCTACGAGGATTTTCTAAAAACTCACTTTAAAAAAAACTAGGTGTATAGAATCTGCTCGCTGCCTCTCAGGTCTAAGGTGGGTCCATCTGCTCCGTTCTCGAAGTGTGGTCTCCATGAGATTCCAAGTTTGACGGATCCCTCGAGGACGATTTACCCAGGTCGTCAGGAGCGGTCACCAAGTCAAGATTCACATTGCAAAATGTGGTTGTTAATTTAATATCAAATGAGAAACAAACGTATCACACAAGTCAGATTTATTCTTATTAAACTAAATCTTTATTCACTTAATAAGGGAGCAGGTCAATACAACACACACATATAAAGTGAATCAATTGAGTGCTCTACGATAATATTGGCTGGTCAACAAATCACCCCCAGATGATTAGTTGAGAGCCACGAGACAAAAGTACAAAGGTCTTTTATAGCTAAGATACACCCATTCCAACCTATATGACCAACAACAGATGTATACAACGGGTCACAAGGTTAAGATTTGTATGAAAGGTACTTATAATTCTCAGCAGACAGTCTCTGCTGTCTGGCCCTGGGGTCATCTCTCCCTGGTACCATATAGAACAGAAACATTAACTCTTAATCTGGAATACTGTCTCTTTAGGTTTTAATCACCCAAAAGACATTGTAAATCTCCTGTCAGTGTTTTCTCCCAGAAGCCCATCCTCAGTAGAACACAGACACAATAGTTCTAAGAAACCTCTATTGTGTTGCATAAAACAACCATTTGATACAATAAAAGTACAATAACATAATGTTGCAGTTTTGCTCTCAGTGTCCACTGAAAGTTGACTAGCAACAACAACTGGGACCTAAAAGACACCCACCATGAGACCCACTAAATCTGCCCAAGAAGAGGCAAACAAAATAAAAACCCACAACAAACTTAAAAACAGGAAGCAAACCAAAACAGTAGCGCAACTAAAGGTGTTGATTTGTCACATCTATCAAGACAACTGGAGCACTGGGCCAGACACTCTTAAATAGAACCTGGACCAGCTCAGGTGAAAAACCTTCTCACTAACGAGATGGACAAGCCAGCACAGGTGTAACACATACTGACTAACGAGGTGACACCAATCAGTGCGTCCTACGTGCTAACTAGATAGACGTGCTAAAGTCCAACCTCAAAACATAAATGGAAAAACCAAAGCCTGTATCACCTTTTTTTGTTGGACACTTTTGCTCACCACCAACAGAAAACAACTTCCATTTCACATTATAATCAACTACAATGCTTCACCTTCACCAATATAAACATGGTGTCTACTGGCTGTCAACAATTAAAAACAAGAAAAAACACCTATTCCTAAATAATAATAAACAATCATGTTATTTTTTTCTCCTTTTTCTTTCTATAGAATCCTACAACTCACTTGCTTCTAGAACTCTCATCTTCCTAAAACTCACTAGCTTCTAGAACTCTCGTCCTCTTGGAACGAGCCCAAACAAAACTCAGATCAAATTGTATTAGTCACATGCACCGAATACAACAGTGAAATGCTTCCTCATGAGCCCCTAACCAACAGTGCAGTTTCAATACGGAAAAGAATAAGAGATAAAACTCCAAATAAACATGCTGGCTCAACGCAAAACACAAATATTTTTGACTGCCCACCCCAGAGATAATCAGCAACCAAGTTTTCCTTACCAGGGACTGATTTCAAGAGGAAACTCCTGCGATATCCGTAATAACTTTCCACCTCACTGCGGAGCTTCTCTCTCTTTTCAGGGTTCACTAGATAGGCATGTTGTTGGATCTGGGCCCAGTCCCCAATATCTGGCTCTAGAACATTTGGTTTGGCACATGTGAGAAATAACCCTGATATTCTAAAAACAGGGCAACAATGTCAATATAATTGTACCAAAAATTGTCATGTTGGTTGCATGAATAAATATCACTACCAAATGTTACATGAAATGTAAATATGAAATATTTGATTGCATAGTCATATTTTCAACGTCTTTTCAATATAATTTTGCTTGGTGGGATAGCCCTATGTCAAAACACAGTCCAAATCAATAACCAATATGCAGGAACAGTTTGGGGATAAATTGAAAACCTAAACATAACATGTGCTATATACACAAACATCTGCAACAATAATCATATTACTTGTATTTTTTAAACAAGCTCCTTATAAACTGCACAAGCACCAGAAACACTGTTGTTTTAACAAATAGCAATAAATCACTGATATCGATTAGGGGGGAAATTAGGTTGTACGTGCTGTTGAAACTGACACAACAAAAAAACACATGGAAATGGGTGATATACTTTACCTCCCTGGTTAGAGGACAACCTGCAGAAGAGTCAGCTACATTTGGGAGCGATGCATTAAATATAGGGGTCGCTAAACAAGGGAATGCAACACTTATTTGTCATCACTCATCGATATCAAAAAATTGTGAGAGAGGAGAGAGATGAGGTTGCACGTCCTGTTAAAACTAACAGCTCAAAAACCACACGGAATCTGGGAGTACATCCCTGGTTAGAGGACAATTTGTAGAAAACAGCACGCCACATTTTGAAGTGTTGCATTTTGATTCAAGTGGGTCACCAATGTGGTAAGTGTAACACAACTCCTAATTGTCCCTAGAATTTCTAAGCTGGAGGCAGGGCTTTCACCTGTAGATCTCCATTTGAATGGAATGGTCTGCCTATCCATGTGAGAGACGCAGACTCGGTCTCAACCTTTAAGTCTTTACTGAAGACTCATCTCTTCAGTAGGTCATATGATTGAGTGTAGTCTGGCCCAGTCTGGCCCAGGAGTGCGAAGGTAAACGGAAAGGCTCTGGAGCAACGAACCGTCCTTGCTGTCTCTGCCTGGCCGGTTCCCCTCTCTCCACTGGGATTCTCTGCCTCTAACCCTATTACAGGGGCTGAGTCAATGGCAAACTGGTGCTCTTTCATGCCGTCCCTAGGAGGGGTGCGTCACTTGAGTGGGTTGAGTCACTGACGTGATCTTCCTGTCTGGGTTGGCGCTCCCCCTTGGGTTGTGCCATGGCGGAGATCTTTGTGGGCTTTACTCGGCCTTGTCTCAGGATGGTAAGTTGGTGGTTGAAGATATCCCTCTAGCGGTGTGGGGGCTCTGCTTTGGCAAAGTCGGTGGGGTTATATCCTTCCTGTTTGGCCCTGTCCGGGGGTATCATTGGATGGGGCCACAGTGTCTCCTGACCCCTCCTGTCACAGCCTCCAGTATTTATGCTACAGTAGTTTATGTGTCAGGGGGCTAGGGTCAGTTTGATATATCTGAGATACTTCTCCTGTCTTATCCGGTGTCCTGTGTGAATTTAAGTATGCTCTCTCTAATTCTCTCTTTCTCACTCTCGGAGAACCTGAGCCCTAGCACCAGGCCTCAGGACTACCTGGCACGAGGACTCCTTGCTGTCCCCAGTCCACCTGGCCGTGTTGCTGCTCCAGTTTCAACTGTTCTGCCTACGGCTATGGAACCCTGACCTGTTCACCGGATGTGCTACCTGTCCCAAACCTGCTGTTTTCGACTCTCTAGAGACAGCAGGAACGGAAGAGATACTCTTAATGATCGGCTATGAAAAGCCAACTGACATTTACTCCTGAGGTGTTGATCTGTTGCACCCTCGACAACTACTGTGATTATTATTATTTGACTATGCTGGTCATTTATGAACATCTTGGCCATGTTCTGTTACAATCTCCACCCGGCACAGCCAGAAAAGGGCTGGCCACCCCTCATAGCCTGGTTCTTCTCTAGGTTTCTTCCTTGATTTTGGCCTTTCTAGGGAGCCACCGTGCTTCGACACCTGCATTGCTTGCTGTTTGGGGTTTTAGGCTGGGTTTCTGTACAGCACTTTGAGATATCAGCTGATATAAGAGGGGCTTTATAAATAAATTTGATTTGATCCGAACTCTTTTTTTGTTTGTCAATATTTGTTAAATAACATAAATAGTACTCTTCCATTTCAGAGCCTGGATTTTTCCCCTTTAGGCTAATATCCATAACATGTTGATATCAATTCATAAGTGGGCACACGTTTAGTCTTCTACATTGTGAAATCATTACAATACTCCTACTACAATGTTAAAAAATTCTACATTGTGACATTAATTCATTGAAATCATGAAACAACTACTTCATGTATGTTTTTTCTAATATTCGATCAGATCTTTTATTATCTCTGGTCACAGCTATGAGATTTAAATCCTTTGTGTTCTCTGGTGTTGAGTCAGATGGCCAGATTGAACAAAACTCTTCCCACATTGATCACAGCTATAAGGTTTCTCTCCTGTGTGTATTCTCTGGTGTAGAGTCAGACTGCCAGATTTAGTAAAACTCTTCCCACATTGATCACAGCTATAAGGTTTCTCTCCCGTGTGTATTCTCTTGTGCACTGTCAGATCTCCAGATCGACTAAAACTCCTCAAACATTGACCACAGCTATAAGGTTTCTCTCCTGTGTGTATTCTCTTGTGCACTGTCAGAACTCCAGATCGACTAAAACTCCTCCCACATTGACCACAACTATAAGGTTTCTCTCCTATGTGTGTTCTCTGGTGTAGAGTCAGACTGCCAGATGACGTAAAACTCTTCCCACACTGATCACAGCTATAAGGTTTCTCTCCTGTGTGTATTCTCTTGTGCACTGTCAGATCTCCAGATGAAGTAAATCTCTTCCCACATTGAACACAGCTATAAGGTTTCTCTCCTGTGTGTGTTCTCTGGTGTTGAGTCAGACTGCCAGATAAAGTAAATCTCTTCCCACATTGATCACAGCTATAAGGTTTCTCTCCTGTGTGTGTTCTCTGGTGTACTTTCAGAGAGATTAATGTTGTAAAACTCCTCCAACATTGACCACAGCTATAAGATTTCTCTCCTGTGTGTGTTCTCTGATGCATTTTAATGCCTGATGATGTGAATCTCTTCCC
This sequence comes from Oncorhynchus clarkii lewisi, assembly GCF_045791955.1. Lineage (NCBI taxonomy): Eukaryota > Metazoa > Chordata > Actinopteri > Salmoniformes > Salmonidae > Oncorhynchus > Oncorhynchus clarkii. The sequence goes on along the minus strand of NW_027257987.1, from coordinate 177,403 downwards.
ACAGTCAGAGCAGCAGTGAGTTCTCTTCCCTGTGGGTCTCTGCGGGTGTTTATTGAGGTGTTCTGATCTGGAGAGACTCTTCTCTATCTCCTCAGCATCATGAGGTTGTTGAGGCTCCCCAGAGGATCCACGATAGTCACGTCTCTCTCCTGTGTGAACAACAAAGTCAGACAGATGATTAAAGGCCCACAACAGCAGAAATCCACTCTAAAAGTTGATGCCAACATCATAGCCATGATGTTGTACAACAATTGATGTCTGTAATGAATGTTAAAATTATTGTTTTAAAATGAGCAGGAAGTCATATTTTGTCTTGTTTTCACATTAGTAGTAACATCTAAGATTGTAGACTAGAAATAAGTTATTCATGTTGTTGAAACTCTAAGCAGTGTGGTAGAAGACTTTTGGTCTACAATACAGGCCCCTTTGTGTTTTCGAAAATTGCGGCACGAGGGCAATTTGATTGCATAAACTCCTCCATGCTAATGAGGAAACCACTAGTTATGGATGTCGTGTATCTGGTGCGACAAGATGAATGAAAAGAATCTGCCCACTCCATCAAGCAATGGGGACAGCAACACAGGGCATTCACGGGACCTCATGGAACCATGGACCACACCTGCAGAAACTGGACAACAGGGGGAAGCAGAGGAGATACCTATCATAGACTTCTCCCAGCTGACGCTTGACATGCCACCTACGCCGCCTCAAGTGGTAGAAACAACCAGCTGGTATCATTAAGTAGAATCAGCCAACAGTAACACGGAAGCAGCAGAATGGGAGTTAGTAGTGCATGACCTAGATTTAGAATAAGAAGCTTCCATTTAGACACAGGTCTAAGATGACGTAATAAGCAATCTACCGTCCCAGTGTAAGCACTCAGTGTAAGCAATCTACAGTCCCCGAGTAAGCGGCCGGTGCAAGCAGCAGGGCAGTGTCAGTGTGAAAGTGTGGTTTAGCCACAGCTCCAGAAACTTGCGAACTTCCCCTGTAAAAAGGTATATAAAGAGAACAGAGATCATAAGAGAGGCATGATCCTCACTGACATATGAGACAGACTTCATATGGAGAATCCTCATAGGTAAATTTACTATTGCACTATACGCTTTTTGTTAGACGAGAACCATATTTGAAACACAGGGGTCTTGACACCTCTTGATCACAGACAAAGCGGCAGTAAAACAGTGAGACATCAAGTACAGATGTGATTAGCAATACAAGGAAACAGCCAAGTACCCGTTACAATATATTGAGTCCATACACAGAGTTGGAAGTGTATTAGGATATTGGAATTTGGAATCTAGCGTTAGTGCTGTGAGAATACCAATTACCAATTTAAGAATATTTGGGGCAGCAGGGTAGCCGAGTGGTTAGAGCGTTGGAATAATAACCGAAAGGTTGCAAGTTCGAATCCCCGAGCTGACACGGTACAAATCTGTCGTTCTGCCCCTGAACACTGTTCATAGGCCGTCATTGAAAATAAGAATTTGTTCTTAACTGACTTGCCTAGTAAAATAAAGGTAAAATAAAAAACTGTCATTGTGTGTCAAAATATATACCAATACTAGTTTCCAAGTGACTACTAGCTGACGAGCATAATAACCAATAGAAGAAGTTATTAGGTATTGATATATACAGAGGTAAAAGAAACTTGAAGGTAAGGAATTATAGGAAGAATCCATAACACTCTGAATATTTAAATGGGAGTATATCTATCCAAGGCCTCATACTAGACCGGAAAATAAGGGAGTGACAACGTGAACGAAGGAACAAACCCAACTCACGCGAAGGGCCATTACGAAGAAATAGAAAGGTTGGTAGGGCCGCACGGCTAGGCCCTTGTTACACCGCAGTAACTAAAATCCTAAAGTCCTCTGCCCAGCCAGAAGACGGGGTAGAGGCATTTGCTGCAGGTATAAGGCAAAAGTCAGCAACTATCATTATGACATCATGGATTAATTCTAGAATATACTATATAGCCTAGAAAACTGGTTAAATTATCATTATGACATCATGGATGGCCAGTCCTTGTATTCATAGTGTATTGAATTCAGGGGGAGGGACTGAGCTGAACTCAAACCTGGGTCCAGCGACTGTCAAGTCAACACCTTATAACTGTTACGCCAAGATGTCTGAACTTCTTGACGAGGTCGCTCGGTGTTGGGTTATGGTTTCTACAATATCGTTCTCTATGAATTTGAGAGTGGTTAGCAATGGGTCTCCTTCCCCCATCCCTCAGCTGTTTACCAAGTCTCTAGGCAGCCATTTTGTTGTGGTTTAAAAAAAAAACACAATCCAGCAATCTGTAGTTCAAACAATAACAAATCTGTCATTTCACAACTGTTTTGGTAATAAAATGATTATGGGGTTGGAGAAATGTAAATACAGACAGACCTATGGATGCAAGGCCTGACCATCAATGATATCAACATTATAGTTTTAACCATGTTGAGGCAGCAGGGTAGCCTAGTGGTTAGAGCGTTGGACTAGTAACCGGTTGCAAGTTCATATCCCCGAGCTGACATTTTGAGGCGATACAGTGTTTATTTACATTGTTTCTAAACATTAAAGTAAAAAAAGCTTATTCTGGGTTCTGATGGGGTACAACAGTTGAACTAAGCTCATGAAGCATGTGTTATATTCTTCAAGAATCAATGGCTATAAATAAATTATTTAAAAGTCATAACATGAATGTAGCAATTGCAGATTTCTGCTTTAACACCAAACATCAGTTCAACAACTGCAGAGTTTGTGCCTCTGTTTTTAAGACAGTACTTACTAGTGTTAGTCAGGTTACGGTTTCTCAAAATCACATTTTGGCTAAATTCATCATTAGAACCATTGGATGCCTTAAGATGCATTCGGAAAACCGGGCCCAGATATCCAGGTTCCTCTTCTTCCTCCTTTTTCGATGTAACAGTCATCTCTCTCTCCTCCTCTTTCACTCTATAAACTGCATCCTCCTCTCGTTTTACTGTAACATCCTCCTCCTTTTTCACTCTGAACGCGTCTTCTTCTTCTTTCACAGTAACGGCCTCTACTTCTTGTTTTACTGTGATATCCACCTCTTCTTTAGCAGAAGGAGAGTAGCTTAGTGACCGCATGGTCACGGATGTTAGCTATGCTAATGCTAACTTAACCAGACTGCTAGCTGACTAATAACAACAACGCCGTAAATATTAAATTAAATCGGATAACTAACTAGACAAAAGAAGTGTGTTTAAAATACAGTGGCTAATAAACACGAAAGCGTCTGAAGAGCTTTACTGGTTCGGCTTTTTTGTCTAGCAAGCTACCGAGGTGGATAACTTACTGCTGCTGTTGAAAGAAGCGTTCCGTCCACTAGATTATACGTCACACCAACAGCATAACCTTAAAGTCTCAGACCGCCATCTGCTGACTGGAGTGGGTAACGCAGTTGAGTAAAATGTATATTTTATTATCAGACAAAAAGTTAAAGGGTAGGAATCAGGGACATCGCTAGAACTAAAATATATATTAGCCCCCACTAAATAAATCAATATCAGTCCATATATTTTTTCTGTGATTTCTTTTTTTCGTCAACCGTTCCATCGCATTTTAAAAGTCCTACCGGTTCGGCACTAGGACCGGGGGAGGCTGCTGCTACACTAGTGACTGTTAGACTTTCTTCAGCAAAGATGGCAGACAGAAATACTAGGAGAGAGGGGTACCCCTACACAGACAAGAAATGGATCAAAGATGGCCAGCACACCAGGCTGTCATTTTGTAAAACAGTGGATGTATAGAATCTAGCTAGCTGAAAAATGTACTGCAAATTGAATGTGCAATTTTGTAAGCTTAACTTGCTGATATTTGCCATGCAGATAGATGAAATCGCATAGATTGCTATGTTCTTGTTATTCTTGTTCTTGCTTATTATGCAGTGGATGATTAAAATCCCTGAATGCCCATGGATGTGTAGCTAGCTATCTAGCCGATCTGTGTATGGACCCAAATGTTTGGTATACATATTAGTTCAGAACCTAGCTATGAACCTCAGCTATCATAGCTAGTTGTATCAACTTCAAAACAGCCTGAATGACATTAATGAAGCCTATGGATTGAGAAGAATATATGATCATGTTGTACCAAGGATGCAAGTCGTATATACATGTAGTTATTACTATGCATGAGATCCCCACATTGTAGCCTGTACATTTAATATATTCACTGATCATGTACTCTACCTTGGCAAATTAATGTGCAGTTTAGGTATGAATGTCTTTGAGGTGATCAAATTCCTGTCTTTGAGTGAGTTTTAGGATTCTATTGAAAGAAAAATGATTTTTTTAAAATAATAATACGATTGTATATTATTATTTAGAAATACGTATTTTTTCTTGTTTTTAATTGTTGACAGCCAGTAGACACCATGTTTATATTGTAGAAGCATTGTAGTTGATTATGTGAAATGGACGTTTTCTGTTGGGGGTGAGCAACCATGTCCAACAAAAATATAGGATATATTTGTTGTCTAAAGGGGGAAGGTGTTACAGGCTTTAGTCTTTCCATTTATGTTTTGAGGTTGGACTTTAGCACGTATAGCTAGTTAGCACGTAGGGTGCACTGATTGGTACCACCTCATTAGTCAGTATGTGTTTCACCTGAGCTGGTCCAGGTTCTATTTAAGAGTGTCTGGCCCAGTGTTCCAGTTGTCTTGATAGATGTGGAGAGTTAACACCTTTAGTTGCTCCACCTTTTTGGTTAAAGATGTTTTCATTTCAAGTTGAAGCTTCTTTCTGAAGAGAGCTTTTTTTTTTTTTTGAAGAAAAATGAATACAAACAAGCAAACCTGGTCGGTTCCGGGGATTGGTATAGCAAATACCGTAAGATTTTCATGGACTGAAAAGGAGATGGAACCTTGGGGCAGGGAAACTTTTGGAAGGACCATATTGATGGGATGCCTCAGGATAGAGGTGAAGGAAGTACTCTGCCTTCAAGGCAACCCAAATGAAAAAGGTTTTGATGTGACGTTTCACAAGCAAGAGAAACATGATGATGTATTGAAGATGGCAAAGGAAGCGGAAAGAAAAGGACCCCTGTGCCATTATGCGGTGACCAGCCTGGCAAAGAACAACTTCAGGGTGGTCACCGTAAACATGTACAATCCGCACGTGAAGGATGAAGAAGTGAGGGCCTTTCTGGGGAGATACATGGACAATGTCTCCTCAGCGAGGTACCTCAGGGACTCCCTGGGTTTCTGGAACGGGAGGAGAGGTTTCCAGGCGTTACTCAGGGAGTCCCCGAAGAGTGTGGATGGCTACCTCCATCCTCCGGCGATGTTTTCCCTGGGGGCTGACAGGGGAACACTCTACTATGCACGTCAGCCCCCGTTCTGCAGGCGTTGTATGGCCTACGGCCATATCCTGGCCTCGTGCAGCGCCAAGAAATGTCGTTTTTGTGGGTCGGAAGAGCACGAGGCCAAGGAGTGCGACGAGCCCAAGGCTTGCCACGGGTGTGGCTCGAAAGTACACCTGTGGCGTGATTGCCCGGCTCGTCACAGGTCATACGCGTCTGCAGCTGGGGGGGGAGCGAGGGATGGGGGGAGGAAAGAAAGGACGCGTGCGGATTGCATGGATGGCACAGGGGAAAAGACGGCGCAGGAAGAAAATGGGAAGAAGGATGAGGTGGGAAGAAAGAGGCGAGGAGAAGAAAAGAATGGAACAGAAGGAGAGAAGAAAAAGGGGACGGAAGAAGGTGGAGGAGCTGAGAAGAGGGAGAAGGGGACAGTGGTACGAGAAGGAGTGGAAGAGGGAACGGGGACAGTGACGGAGAAGGAGAGAGGAGTGGAGGTGGGAGGGGAGGGGGGGAGATGGGGGGAAGGAGTGGGGAGACAGCCTGCCAGGCTTCCTCGAGGTCGAAATGAGGGATTTGGTGGAGGGGTTAGCGGGGATGGGACGTTGTGTCTCCCCGCTACCTCCTTCACCAAAGAAGAAAGGGATAAAGAGGGGGAGCTTGGCAGGAAGTGAGAGCGAGGGGGGTGTGGAGGGGGGGGTTAAGAGAGTGGCAGGGGGGGTAGGGGAGGGTAATTTGTCCTCCCGGTTTGCCTCAGCCCCTTGCATTTTAGTGGATGACTCCAGTGAGGGGTCGGTGGGTTGTTTGCTAGAGGGATCCCAACTCCTGTTTGGGGAGATGGGGTCCCCTATATGCAGCCCCGAGGCAAACAGGGAGGGGGGGATGGTGGGTGGGGAGGGAGGACCAAACACACTGCCTGGATCATGGGTTGGGATGGAGAACGGGGGGGCGTCTGGAGAGGAGAGGACGTCCCCGCCGGTGGAGATGGACCAGGGGAGCATCGGGTGAGTCTCCTGGTTTTTCTTTGGGTTTTGGGGTTTTTATTTGTTGTAAATAATTAAATGAATAGTTCTGTTTCTTTTTTTAGTCTAAATGTTAGGGGGTTAAGGGATAATGTTAAAAGGAGGGCGGTTTTTTGTTATTTAGAGGGTGTGGGGTTTGATTTCTGTTTTTTTACAGGAGGCTCACCTGAGGGATGGTGGGGATGTGTGTAGATTTAAGAGGGAGTGGGATAAGGGGGAATCTTTTTGGGGCATAGGAGGGGTGCACTCAACAGGAGTAGGGATTTTGTGTGGGCATAGAGAGGTTAAAATAGATATAACACTTTTGTAATAATGCAGGGTAGAGTTTTGGGGATAGATGTTAAGTTTAGAGAAGCTAGATATAGGTTAATTGGGGTGTATGGGCCACAGGCAGCGGCAGACAGGAGGGAGATGGTGGACTGTCTGGCGCCCCTGTGTGTTACAAACAGGCACTTGGTGACAGGAGGAGACTTTAATATAGATTTAGGGGTAGGCGGTGATAGCAGTGCAGGTGCCATCTCTGGGCTAATGGCTTGCCATGGTCTGGTTGATGGTGGCCTGCACACTACTCCGGCAATGGTCGGTCCTACATGGCGTAACTACAGGGGGGTTGCGCGGAGGCTCGACTACATTTTTGTATCCAGGTCTTTGGGTCAGTTGTCTGGGCGGCTGTTGCCTGTTTTCTTCACGGATCACGACGGGGTGTTCCTGCAGGTGGGGTCGCCAGTCTGCCTCTTCGGTAGGGGGTACTGGAAGTTAGATCGGGATATACTGGAGGAGCAGGCTTTCGTTGACGCATTTTTTTGTTTCTTTCGGAGGCTTGACGGCCTCCGGTCCATGTGCGAGTGGGTGTTAGTGTGGTGGGATTTAGTCAAGGGGAGGATAAGGGCTTTTATAATAGGATATTGTAGAAGGAAAAAAAGGGAGGAAAGGAGGGAGGTGGATCGTATCCAAAGGTTAATTGAACTCGAGTACGAGGCAGGCAACCTCGGCGGGTCGATTGACTGGGAGAGATTCGCAGCCCTAAAGGCGCAGCTCAGGGAGCTGCAGGAGCAGAAGGCTCGAGCTTTCCTGGAGCGTGCGCATAGTGGCTTTCTAGAACATAATGAGACTTGTTCTGCTATGTTCTTTAAGTCGGTTAGGGCCAGACAGAGTAGGAAGGTAATGAAGGGAGTTAGGGAAGAAAATGGTAGTATAGTAAGTAAACCAGAGGAAATGGTCAGGGTGACAACTGATCATTTCCAAGGTTTATTTAAGGAAAGGGAAATAGATGTAGAGCAGGGAAACGTGTTTTTAGAACACTTGTCCCGGCGGTTGCCAGAGGACATTAGAGACGTGATGGAGGCCCAGATCTCACTAGAAGAGGTTGAGAGCGCTCTTAGGAGGATGGGAAAAGGGAAGGTGCCTGGAATGGATGGGCTGCCGGCTGAGTTTTACCTCAAGTTTTGGGGTATACTTGGACCAGTGGTTCTCGAAGTCTTGAAGGCCATCCTTGAGACGGGGGTCCCGGGGAAGATCAATGGCTGTTGGTGTGCTGTCACTTCTTTATAAGAAGGGGGAAGCAACTGACCTTGGCAACTGGCGGCCATTGAACATGCTGTGCGTAGATTACAAGATTCTTGCAAAGGTTTTAGCAGACCGTTTGCGCACAGCCCTTCCCTACGTCGTCCACGAGGATCAGACGTGCGGGGTAGAGGGCCGCTCTATAAGATGGAACCTACAGTTGATCAGGGATTCCATCGCTTGGGTTGAAGATAGAGGGCTGCCTTTAATGGTAGCAGCGCTAGATCAGGCGAAAGCTTTTGATCGCGTGAATAGATATTTTCTATTCAGGGTGTTAGATAGATTAGGATTTGGGGAGAAGTTTATAGGATGGATCCGTACTTTATATGTCGGAGCGGGGTGTCGAGTTAGTGTAAATAGTCACTTAGGTGACGTTTTTGACCTCTCGTCTGGGGTCAGGCAGGTATGTCGGCTCTCCTCTTCGTTCTGTACATGGAGCCTCTGGGGGCTGCCATTAGGGCAGACACAGGGGTGGAAGGCTTGTTGATCCCTGGAAGCGGTGGGCTGCGTGTTAAGATGACGCAGTACGCCGACGACACTTCCTTGCTGTTTTGCAAGGACTCGTGCCTGACAAGGTCCCTTGCCATCTTTGGGGATTTCACCCGAGCGTCGGGAGCAGTTCTGAACCATGCAAAGTCTTTCGTCAAGTTTTTCGGAAGATGGCGCGGTAGAACGGATGTGCCTGGGGGGGTTATCTCTCTGTGAAGGGGCCCTGAGGATTCTCTGGGTTCATTTTGAGACCTCCGGCTCAGCGACGCTAAACTGGAACATGCGTATCGCAGTGGTACAGAGGAAGCTAGCAATGTGGAAGGCTAGGTATTTGTCTTTTATGGGCAAAGTCCTGGTCCTAAAGGTGGATGTGTTGCCGTCTCTTTTGTATGTGGCGTACATCTATCCATTGCCGGCTTGTCTGAGGAGGCCTCTAGTGAGGCTTGTGTTTCAGTTTATGTGGAGTGGCAGGTGCGAGTGGTTCGCCAGGGCACGCATGATCTGTCCCATCGGGGAGGGAGGTAGGGGGGTACCACATTTCCCCCTCAAGCTGGACGCCATTTTTGTTTCTTTCTTGTTGACGGAGCTTGCTCGTCCGGTTATACACCCGTCCGGTTACCTCCTGCGGGTGTTCTTCTCGTATAAGGCGAGAAGCGTAATGGTGTGGTCTAACGCGGGTCCTCGGGCGGAACAGCTGCCGTGGCATTTTGGCCATGCGGCCAAGTGGCTTGGTGCGCACCCCGAGGTTGAAGTTGCCCGAGTAGGTTTAGACCACAGGCACCTGTACGAGGAGGTCAGGCAGGCAGGGAGTCCTGCGCCTGTAGCGGGCATCTCGTCAGTGGTCTGGGAGGGAGTGCAGGCGCGGGGCCTGTACAACAGGCTCAAGGACCTGAATTGGTTGGGCCTCCATAAGTGCTTGCCGGTACGTGCCATCTTGTACCGGTATAGTTTGGTGCAATCCCCCACCTGTCCAAGATCCTCTTGTGGCAGGGAGGAGACTGTGCGCCATGCCTTCTGGGACTGTGCCTTTGCCGGACTAGTCTGGGCTAGGGCACGGGTAATGCTAGGTGTGGTTAGGAGTGATTTTGTTTTGACATGGGCTAGGCTAGAGAGAGGCGTAGGGAGAGCAAAGGGAACGGATAGGGACAGGTTTCTGCTCTGGCTTCTCATGAGTCTCTTTAAAAAGGGACTGTGGGAAGCCAGGCAGAATTTAGTCAAGACAGGGAGAGATTGGGGGGTGGAAGGGATAGTGAGAAGGGTGGAATGTGATTTGAGGGGGAAGATGAAGAGGGAGGAGAGGAAGTGGGGGAAGCATGCGGCACGGGAGAGGTGGAAAGGGGGTTTAGGGCTGGGAGTGTTAGAGTGAGTTTGGTAAGGGGATAGATTAGGCAAGGGGAGATAGGGAAAGGGTTAGGTATTGGTTAGGTATGACGGGGAGGGACGATGCTCCCCTGAGGTTTGTTTTTGTTTGATGTTTTTGTAAATACAATTAATTAAGAATGAATGAGAATTATGATTTTGTAATAGTATGAATGGTATTGATTGTAATAAATTATTTTAACCACCTTTTTGGTTTGCTTCCTGTCTGTAAGTTTGGTGAGGGTTTTTTCTTTTGTTTCCCTCTTCTTGGGCAGATTTAGTGGGTCTCATGGTGGGTGTCTTATGTCCCAGTTGTTGTTACTAGTCACCTTTCAGTGGACACCCTCATAGTGTCATTCAAAATCCCTCCTAAAACCTGTTTAGTTTTTGTTGTCAGTGACTTTGTTAGTTCCCTCTTCTATTTAAGTGACGTTTATGGTTTTCTTGCTGGGGAATGTAACAAACAATGTAGTAAAACAAGTTTATATTTTGGGTTGTAGCATCCAGTTCTTGTTAGTCATTAGTCTTTCAGTTCTGTTTGCTGTGTATGTTTTATTTATTCTTCCTGTGAAATGCATTGTGTTGCATCCATGTCTGAAATGTGCTGTATTATTCAAGCTTGGTTTGAACATATTGCAAAATAAATGAAACCAATGACCAACCAATCGACTCATGCTCCATCTTAGTATGAAAAAGTTTACATTTAGTGCATTTGTTGAAGATGAAAATTTTTGAAATCAACAATACGAGATGTTACAACAAACTGAATAGTCAATGGAGGTCTTTCTCTTTATATAGCCTGCTACAGCATGCAATACTATTTACTCACAAGGGGGCATAACGTTACATGTACAATACTATCCCATTTTGGAAACGTTACATGTACAATACTATCCCATTTTGGAAACGTTACATGGACAATACTATCCCATTTGGAAACGTTACATGGACAATACTATCCCATTTGGAAACGTTACATGGACAATACTATCCCATTTTGGAAACGTTACATGGACAATACTATCCCATTTTGGAAACGTTACATGGACAATACTATCCCATTTTGGAAACGTTACATGGACAATACTATCCCATTTTGGAAACGTTACATGGACAATACTATCCCATTTTGGAAACGTTACATGGACAATACTATCCCATTTTGGAAACGTTACATGGACAATACTATCCCATTTTGGAAACGTTACATGGACAATACTATCCCATTTTGGAAACGTTACATGGACAATACTATCCCATTTGGAAACGTTACATGGACAATACTATCCCATTTGGAAACGTTACATGGACAATACTATCCCATTTTGGAAACGTTACATGGACAATACTATCCCATTTTGGAAACGTTACATGGACAATACTATCCCATTTTGGAAACGTTACATGGACAATACTATCCCATTTTGGAAACGTTACATGGACAATACTATCCCATTTTGGAAACGTTACATGGACAATACTATCCCATGGAAACGTGGATACTATCCCATTTTGGAAACGTTACATGGACAATACTATCCCATTTTGGAAACGTTACATGGACAATAATGTCCCATTTTGGAAACGTTACTAGCAGAGGGAATGGATATAGACAAAAAGAGAATTCAATTACTAGCAGAGGTAGAGTGGCGAGGGGGGTGAGGACATCATCCTGCTATTTTGACAGTCCCTGAAGGAAAATACAGAAGAGGGATTTGCTCTTATTCCTTCCCTTTCTCTAATGTATTTTGTAATAAAATTAGCAAGTGTAGTAAGATCAATGCTTTACTAGGACTGGAGACCACAGCAGCGATTCTGCTCTTGCCCTACCTCTTCAGGACCCGAGTGGCCTTTATGTCCGTGACATGGTATGCTTATGCACCATTCATCTGTTTCTTCATAAACATAGGTGTGCATGCTTATATAAAACTACAGCTGAACATTTGTTATGGTCTTTGTTAATTGTATGTGTATTAATCTTTTCTTACTTTTGTTGACACAGATTTCACCGCTCTTCACTCCTTTACTGCACATCGGCTGAAATCCCGCTGGCCTTTGATGGGGAGAACATCCACGCCCTCGAGGACGTCTCCATGGGACTTGGGGCTCTGCTTCGGCTGTATTTTTAAAAATTTCCCTTAAATTTCCCAAAAATGTCAGAAAAACACTTATGTTACTGTGTTCTGGGGATAGGAGAAGTTGGGTGAAGCCACCAGGGCCGGTCATAAAGATGGCAAACTTCCTAACATAACTAGGTGAATATGATATACACACTAAAGCTGAAAAATCTGCATTTATTACCAAGTCTACAATGTTGTTAGTTTACCTATGATTCATTTTTAATGTATGTTGTTTTTATTGTACATCATCATTTAAAAAAAATGTTGTTGGGTAAATTGTTTTGTAAATATTAATTCACATTTGTCGTGCCACTAAATATACAATTAATTATTTAAGTCAATATTGTCAATATTATTATAATATGTTTTTATAATGGAGGGAAGGTGGACAGGGAGTTAAAAAATGAACCCCAAAGGTTCTTTGAGGAACCATGATAAGGGGTTCTTCAAATGACATATAGGGGTTCCCACAAAAGGTTCTTCAAATAACTTTTTTAGCTTTTTGTCTGAAAGTTATTTTCTCAACTGCGATACCAACTCCAGTCAGCTGATGGCGATGTGTGTCTTTCAGGTAATTCTGCCACTGTGACGTATAATCTAGTGGATGGGACGTTCCTTCAACATCAACAGTTAGTCAGACACTTTGGTTCACTCAAACTTGATGGAAAAAAGGTTTATTCAATAAATCTAGCAACTCCTCTCATACTGGGAAGACCCCCACAGGCCTTAAGGGCAGTTTTATTTCAAATGTAGTACCCGGACTGAGAAAATCCTATAAGTGTTTTATAGTGGACACACTCCCATCAGTTTCTGAGACAACTGCACAGACTTTGCAGACTGTTTAATAATGCTTAAACCTCATCTTTATCAAATTATCCATTAAAGATACCAACTTAAAACCTACGTTTGTCTACATACGGGTTGCTTAAATTATATCTAATTATATTCCGAGTTTTACTTTATCAAATCTCTAGTAATCATTAAACACACCTACAATTCATCATATGTTCATATATTCACAGAATCCATATAAAACGTAAGAAATTCTCAGCGACTTGCGACAACCATTCCATTTGCTTTTTCAAGGACTCTCCATAGCTAAGAAGCAGCTCTCCAAACATACTCCCAGCAGAATAAAAAAATAAACTTTTGTTTCCCAGACAATGACCATGGGATCCTCAACTGTTCTCTAAACCTCCCAGGAACTATAAACCTTCCGCTGCTTTCTAAAATATCATCCCGTTTATTATCCAAATTTCAATAATCTGTGTAAGCATATTTCTATATGTTACTATCCAAACGTCAGATTAACACTCATTTCCACATTCACACAACTCTCATATCAGTCACACAATGCTATTCCCAAACATACCTAATCATTTAGTTTTTCAACAATATTTTTACCTGCAGGAATATTTTCACATTTCTATCTCATGGTTAGTTCCTAGGATAATGCAACTCATACATTTATACTCACAGCCCTGTTTACACCTCCACACAGGAATACACACTCCGAGCCTCCTGACTGGGCCCTGTTTACACCCCCACACAGGAGTACACACTCAGATCCTGACTCGGCCCTGTTTACGCCTCCAAGGTGCCCCCTCACATAGGAATACACACTCAGAGCCTACTGCCTCAGCTCTGTTTACGCTTCCAAGGTGCACCCCTCACACAGGAATATACACTCAGAGCCTACGAAGATTTTCTAAAAACTCACTTTAAAAAGAACTAGGTATATAGAATCTGCTCGCTGCCTCTCAGGTCTAAGGTGGGTCCATCTGCTCCGTTCCCGAAGTGTGGTCTCCATGAGATTCCAAGTTTGAGGGATCCCTCGAGGACGATTTACCCAGGTCGTCAGGAGCGGTCACCAAGTCAAGATTCACATTGCCAAATGTGGTTGTTAATTTCTTTAATATCAAATGAGAAACAAACTTATCACACAAGTCAGATTTATTCTTAAACTAAATCTTTATTCACTTATTAATAAGGGAGCAGGTCAATACAACACACACATATAAAGTGAATCAATTGAGTGCTCTACGATAATGATGGCTGGTCAACAAATCACCCCCAGATGATTCGTTGAGAGCCACAAGACAAAAGTACATCTTTCATAATATAATAGAGAAGGTAGATTTAGCTGGTCTGTCATAATGTAATAGAGACAGTATATCTAGCTGGTCTGTCATAATATAATAGAGACAGTAGATCTAGCTGGTCTGTCATAATATAGTATAGACAGTAGATCTAGATGCTCTGTAATACCATAATAGGGATAGTAGATCTATTTTGTCTGTCATAATATAATAGATACAGTAGATATTGCTGGTCTGTCATAATATAATAGAGACAGTAGATCTAGCTGGTCTGTCATAATATAGAAGAGATAGTAGGTCTAGCTGGTCTGTCATAATATAGAAGAGATAGTAGGTCTAGCTGCTCTTTCATAATATAATAGAGAAGGTAGATTTAGCTGGTCTGTCATAATGTAATAGAGACAGTAGATCTAGCTGGTCTGTCATAATATAATAGGGACATTAGGTCTTGCTGGTCTGTCATAATATATTAGAGACAGTAGATCTACCTGGTCTGTCATAATATAATAAGCACAGTAGATCTAGCTGGTCTATCATAATGTATTAGAAACAGTAGATCTAGCTGGTCTGTCATAATATAATAGATACAGTAGATCTAGCTGGTCTGTCATAATATAATAGAGACAGTAGATCTAGCTGGTCTGTCATAATTTAGAAGAGACAGTAGATCTAGCTGGTCTGTCATAATATAATGGAAACAGTAGATCTAGCTGGTCTGTCATTATATTGTAGAGACAGTAGATCTAGCTGGTCTGTCATAATATAATAGAGTCAGTAGATCTAGCTGGTCTGTCATAATACAATAGAGACAGTAGATTTAGCTGGTCTGTCATAATATAGTAGATACAGTAGATCTAGCTGGTCTGTCATAATATATTAGAGGCAGTAGATCTAGCAGGTTTGTCATAATATAGTAGAGACAGTAGATCTAGCAGGTCTGTCATAATATAATAGGGACAGTAGATCTAGCTGGTCTGTCATAATGTACTAGAAACAGTAGATCTAGCTGGTCTGTCATAATATAATAGATACAGTAGATCTAGCTGGTCTGTCATAATATAATAAAGACAGTAGATCTATCTGGTCTGTCATAATGTAGAAGAGACAGTAGATCTAGCTGGTCTGTCATAATATAATAGACACAGTAGACCTAGCTGGTCTGTCATAATATAGTAGAGACAGTAGATCTAGCTGGTCTGTCATAAAATAATAGAGACAGTAGATCTAGCTTGTCTGTGATAATATAATAGAGACAGTAGATCTAGCTGGTCTGTCATAATATAATAGAGACAGTAGATCTAGCTGGTCTGTCATAATATAATAGGGACATTAGGTGTTGCTGGTCTGTCATAATATAATAGAGACAGTAGATCTAGCTGGTCTGTCATAATATAGTAGAGACAGTAGATCTAGCTGGTCTGTCACAATATAATAGATACAGTAGATCTAGCTGGTCTGTCATAATATAGTAGAGACAGTAGATCTAGCTGGTCTGTCATAATATATTAGAGACAGTAGATCTAGCTGGTCTGTCATAATATAATAGAGACAGTAGATCTAGCTGGTCTGTCATAATATAGTAGAGACAGTAGATCTAGCTGGTGTGTCATAATATAATAGGGACAGTAGATCTATGTGGTCTGTCATAATATAATAGAGACAGTAGATCTAGCTTGTCTGTGATAATATAATAGAGACAGTAGATCTAGCTGGTCTGTCATAATATAATAGAGACAGTAGATCTATCTGGTCTGTCATAATATAATAGAAACAGTAGACCTATCTGGTCTGTCATAATATAGTAGAGACAGTAGATCTAGCTGGTGTGTCATAATATAATAGGGACAGTAGATCTATGTGGTCTGTCATAATATAATAGAGACAGTAGATCTAGCTTGTCTGTGATAATATGATAGAGACAGTAGATATAGCTGGTCTGTCATAATATAATAGAGACAGTAGATCTACCTGGTCTGTCATAATATAATAGAGACAGTAGATCTAGCTGGTCTGTCATAATATAGTAGAGACAGTAGATCTAGCTGGTCTGTCACAATATAATAGAGACAGTAGATCTAGCTGGTCTGTCATAATATAGTAGAGACAGTAGATCTAGCTGGTCTGTCATCATATATTAGAGACAGTAGATCTAGCTGGTCTGTCATAATATAATAGAGACAGTAGATCTAGCTGGTCTGTCATAATATAGTAGAGACTGTAGATCTAGCTGGTGTGTCATAATATAATAGGGACAGTAGATCTATGTGGTCTGTCATAATATAATAGAGACAGTAGATCTAGCTTGTCTGTGATAATATAATAGAGACAGTAGATCTAGCTGGTCTGTCATAATATAATAGAGACAGTAGATCTATCTGGTCTGTCATAATATAATAGAAACAGTAGACCTATCTGGTCTGTCATAATATAGTAGAGACAGTAGATCTAGCTGGTGTGTCATAATATAATAGGGACAGTAGATCTATGTGGTCTGTCATAATATAATAGAGACAGTAGATCTAGCTTGTCTGTGATAATATGATAGAGACAGTAGATATAGCTGGTCTGTCATAATATAATAGAGACAGTAGATCTACCTGGTCTGTCATAATATAATAGAGACAGTAGATCTAGCTCGTCTGTTATAATATAATAGAGACAGTAGATCTAGCTGGTCTGTCATAATATAATAGGGACATTAGGTGTTGCTGGTCTGTCATAATATAATAGATACAGTAGATCTAGCTGGTCTGTCATAATATAATAAAGACAGTAGATCTATCTGGTCTGTCATAATGTAGAAGAGACAGTAGATCTAGCTGGTCTGTCATAATATAATAGAAACAGTAAACCTAGCTGGTCTGTCGTAATATAGTAGAGACAGTAGATGTAACTGGTGTGTCATAATATAATAGGGACAGTAGATCTATCTGGTCTGTCATAATATAACAGAGACAGGAGATCTAGCTTGTCTGTGATAATATAATAGAGACAGTAGATCTAACTGGTCTGTCGTAATATAATTGGGACATTAGGTCTTGCTGGTCTGTTATAATATAATAGAGACAGTAGATCTAGCTGGTCTGTCATAATATAATAGGGACATTAGGTCTTGCTGGTCTGTCATAATATAATGGAGACTTTAGATCTAGCTGGTCTGTCATAATATAATAGAGATAGTAGATCTACCTGGTCTGTCATAATATAATAGAGACAGTAGATCTTGCTGGTCTGTCAAAAAATAATAGAGACAGTAGTTCTAGCTGGTCTGTCATAATATAATAGAGACAGTAGATCTAGCTGGTCTGTCACAATATAATAGAGACAGTAGATCTATCTGGTCTGTCATAATGTAGTAGAGACACTAGATCTAGCTGGTCTGTCATAATATAATAGGGACATTAGGTCTTGCTGGTCTGTCATAATATAGTAGAGACTGTAGATCTAGCTGGTCTGTCATAATATAATAGAGACAGTAGATCTAGCTGGTCTGTCATAATATAATAGAGACAGTAGATCTAGCTGGTCTGTCATAATATAGTAGAGACAGTAGATCTAGCTGGTCTGTCATAATGTTTTAGAAACAGTAGATCTAGCTTGTCCGTCAGAATATAATAGATACAGTTGATCTATCTGGGCTGTCATGATATAATAGAGGCAGTAGATCTAGCTGGTCTGTCATAATAGAATAGAGACTGTAGATCTAGCTGGTGTGTCATAATATAATAGGGACAGTAGATCTATGTGGTCTGTCATAATATAATAGAGACAGCAGATCTAGCTTGTATGTGATAATATAATAGTAGATCTAGCTGGTCTGTCATAATTTAGAAGAGACAGTAGATCTAGCTGGTCTGTCATAATATAATGGAAACAGTAGATCTAGCTGGTCTGTCATTATATTGTAGAGACAGTAGATCTAGCTGGTCTGTCATAATATAATAGAGTCAGTAGATCTAGCTGGTCTGTCATAATACAATAGAGACAGTAGATTTAGCTGGTCTGTCATAATATAGTAGATACAGTAGATCTAGCTGGTCTGTCATAATATATTAGAGGCAGTAGATCTAGCAGGTTTGTCATAATATAGTAGAGACAGTAGATCTAGCTGGTCTGTCATAATATAATAGGGACAGTAGATCTAGCTGGTCTGTCATAATGTATTAGAAACAGTAGATCTAGCTGGTCTGTCATAATATAGTAGAGACAGTAGATCTAGCTGGTCTGTCATAATATAATAGAGACAGTAGATCTAGCTTGTCTGTGATAATATAATAGAGACAGTAGATCTAGCTGGTCTGTCATAATATAATAGAGACAGTAGATCTAGCTGGTCTGTCATAATATAATAGGGACATTAGGTGTTGCTGGTCTGTCATAATATAATAGAGACAGTAGATCTAGCTGGTCTGTCATAATATAGTAGAGACAGTAGATCTAGCTGGTCTGTCACAATATAATAGATACAGTAGATCTAGCTGGTCTGTCATAATATAGTAGAGACAGTAGATCTAGCTGGTCTGTCATAATATATTAGAGACAGTAGATCTAGCTGGTCTGTCATAATATAATAGAGACAGTAGATCTAGCTGGTCTGTCATAATATAATAGGGACATTAGGTTTTGCTGGTCTGTCATAATATAATAGAGACGGTAGATCTAGCTGGTCTGTCATAATATAGTAGAGACAGTAGATCTAGCTGGTCTGTCATAATATAATAGATACAGTAGATCTAGCTGGTCTGTCATAATATAGTAGAGACAGTAGATCTAGCTGGTCTGTCATAATATATTAGAGACAGTAGATCTAGCTGGTGTGTCATAATATAATAGGGACAGTAGATCTATGTGGTCTGTCATAATATAATAGAGACAGTAGATCTAGCTTGTCTGTGATAATATAATAGAGACAGTAGACAGTAGATCTAGCTGGTCTGTCATAATATAATGGAAACAGTAGATCTAGCTGGTCTGTCATTATATTGTAGAGACAGTAGATCTAGCTGGTCTGTCATAATATAATAGAGTCAGTAGATCTAGCTGGTCTGTCATAATACAATAGAGACAGTAGATTTAGCTGGTCTGTCATAATATAGTAGATACAGTAGATCTAGCTGGTCTGTCATAATATATTAGAGGCAGTAGATCTAGCAGGTTTGTCATAATATAGTAGAGACAGTAGATCTAGCTGGTCTGTCATAATATAATAGGGACAGTAGATCTAGCTGGTCTGTCATAATGTATTAGAAACAGTAGATCTAGCTGGTCTGTCATAATATAGTAGAGACAGTAGATCTAGCTGGTCTGTCATAATATAATAGAGACAGTAGATCTAGCTTGTCTGTGATAATATAATAGAGACAGTAGATCTAGCTGGTCTGTCATAATATAATAGAGACAGTAGATCTAGCTGGTCTGTCATAATATAATAGGGACATTAGGTGTTGCTGGTCTGTCATAATATAATAGAGACAGTAGATCTAGCTGGTCTGTCATAATATAGTAGAGACAGTAGATCTAGCTGGTCTGTCACAATATAATAGATACAGTAGATCTAGCTGGTCTGTCATAATATAGTAGAGACAGTAGATCTAGCTGGTCTGTTATAATATATTAGAGACAGTAGATCTAGCTGGTCTGTCATAATATAATAGAGACAGTAGATCTAGCTGGTCTGTCATAATATAATAGGGACATTAGGTTTTGCTGGTCTGTCATAATATAATAGAGACAGTAGATCTAGCTGGTCTGTCATAATATAGTAGAGACAGTAGATCTAGCTGGTCTGTCATAATATAATAGATACAGTAGATCTATCTGGTCTGTCATAATATAGTAGAGACAGTAGATCTAGCTGGTCTGTCATAATATATTAGAGACAGTAGATCTAGCTGGTGTGTCATAATATAATAGGGACAGTAGATCTATGCTGTCTGTCATAATATAATAGAGACAGTAGATCTAGCTTGTCTGTGATAATATGATAGAGACAGTAGATCTAGCTGGTCTGTCATAATATAATAGAGACAGTAGATCTACCTGGTCTGTCATAATATAATAGAGACAGTAGATCTAGCTCGTCTGTCATAACATAATAGAGACAGTAGATCTAGCTGGTCTGTCATAATATAATAGGGACATTAGGTCTTGCTGGTCTGTCATAATATAATGGAGACTTTAGGTCTAGCTGGTCTGTCATAATATAATAGAGATAGTAGATCTACTTGGTCTGTCATAATATAATAGAGACAGTAGATCTTGCTGGTCTGTCACAATATAATAGAGACAGTAGTTCTAGCTGGTCTGTCATAATATAATAGATACAGTAGATCTAGCTGTTCTGTCATAATATAATAGAGACAGTAGATCTATCTGGTCTGTCATAATGTAGTAGAGACAGTAGATCTAGCTGGTCTGTCATAATATAATAGGGACATTAGGTCTTGCTGGTCTGTCATAATATAGTAGAGACAGTAGATCTAGCTGGTCTGTCATAATATAATAGAGACAGTAGATCTAGCTGGTCTGTCATAATATAATAGAGACAGTAGATCTAGCTGGTCTTTCATAATATAGTAGAGACAGTAGATCTAGCTGGTCTGTCATAATGTTTTAGAAACAGTAGATCTAGCTTGTCTGTCATAATATAATAGATACAGTTGATCTATCTGGGCTGTCATGATATAATAGAGGCAGTAGATCTAGCTGGTCTGTCATAATAGAATAGAGACTGTAGATCTAGCTGGTCTGTCATAATATAGTAGAGACAGTAGATCTATGTGGTCTGTCATAATATAATAGAGACAGCAGATCTAGCTTGTCTGTGATAATATAATAGAGACAGTAGATCTAGCTGGTCTGTCATAATTTAGAAGAGACAGTAGATCTAGCTGGTCTGTCATAATACAATAGAGACAGTAGATTTAGCTGGTCTGTCATAATATAGTAGATACAGTAGATCTAGCTGGTCTGTCATAATATATTAGAGGCAGTAGATCTAGCAGGTTTGTCATAATATAGTAGAGACAGTAGATCTAGCTGGTCTGTCATAATATAATAGGGACAGTAGATCTAGCTGGTCTGTCATAATGTATTAGAAACAGTAGATCTAGCTGGTCTGTCATAATATAGTAGAGACAGTAGATCTAGCTGGTCTGTCATAATATAATAGAGACAGTAGATCTAGCTTGTCTGTGATAATATAATAGAGACAGTAGATCTAGCTGGTCTGTCATAATATAATAGAGACAGTAGATCTAGCTGGTCTGTCATAATATAATAGGGACATTAGGTGTTGCTGGTCTGTCATAATATAATAGAGACAGTAGATCTAGCTGGTCTGTCATAATATAGTAGAGACAGTAGATCTAGCTGGTCTGTCACAATATAATAGATACAGTAGATCTAGCTGGTCTGTCATAATATAGTAGAGACAGTAGATCTAGCTGGTCTGTCATAATATATTAGAGACAGTAGATCTAGCTGGTCTGTCATAATATAATAGAGACAGTAGATCTAGCTGGTCTGTCATAATATAGTAGAGACAGTAGATCTAGCTGGTGTGTCATAATATAATAGGGACAGTAGATCTATGTGGTCTGTCATAATATAATAGAGACAGTAGATCTAGCTTGTCTGTGATAATATAATAGAGACAGTAGATCTAGCTGGTCTGTCATAATATAATAGAGACAGTAGATCTACCTGGTCTGTCATAATATAATAGAGACAGTAGATCTAGCTCGTCTGTGATAATATGATAGAGACAGTAGATCTAGCTGGTCTGTCATAATATAATAGAGACAGTAGATCTACCTGGTCTGTCATAATATAATAGAGACAGTAGATCTAGCTGGTCTGTCATAATATAATATGGACATTAGGTGTTGCTGGTCTGTCATAATATAATAGATACAGTAGATCTAGCTGGTCTGTCATAATATAATAAAGACAGTAGATCTATCTGGTCTGTCATAATGTAGAAGAGACAGTAGATCTAGCTGGTCTGTCATAATATAATAGAAACAATAGACCTAGCTGGTCTGTCGTAATATAGTAGAGACAGTAGATGTAACTGGTGTGTCATAATATAATAGGGACAGTAGATCTATCTGGTCTGTCATAATATAACAGAGTCAGGAGATCTAGCTTGTCTGTGATAATATAATAGAGACAGTAGATCTAACTGGTCTGTCGTAATATAATTGGGACATTAGGTCTTGCTGGTCTGTCATAATATAATGGAGACTTTAGGTCTAGCTGGTCTGTCATAATATAATAGAGATAGTAGATCTAACTGGTCTGTCATAATATAATAGAGACAGTAGATCTTGCTGGTCTGTCACAATATAATAGAGACAGTAGTTCTAGCTGGTCTGTCATAATATAATAGATACAGTAGATCTAGCTGTTCTGTCATAATATAATAGAGACAGTAGATCTATCTGGTCTGTCATAATGTAGTAGAGACAGTAGATCTAGCTGGTCTGTCATAATATAATAGGGACATTAGGTCTTGCTGGTCTGTCATAATATAGTAGAGACAGTAGATCTAGCTGGTCTGTCATAATATAATAGAGACAGTAGATCTAGCTGGTCTGTCATAATATAATAGAGACAGTAGATCTAGCTGGTCTGTCATAATATAGTAGAGACAGTAGATCTAGCTGGTCTGTCATAATGTTATAGAAACAGTAGATCTAGCTGTCTGTCATAATATAATAGATACAGTTGATCTATCTGGGCTGTCATATATAATAGAGGCAGTAGATCTAGCTGGTCTGTCATAATAGAATAGAGACTGTAGATCTAGCTGGTCTGTCATAATATAGTAGAGACAGTAGATCTAGCTGGTGTGTCATAATATAATAGGGACAGTAGATCTATGTGGTCTGTCATAATATAATAGAGACAGCAGATCTAGCTTGTCTGTGATAATATAATAGAGACAGTAGATCCACCTGGTCTGTCATAATTTAGAAGAGACAGTAGATCTAGCTGGTCTGTCATAATATAATGGAAACAGTAGATCTAGCTGGTCTGTCATTATATTGTAGAGACAGTAGATCTAGCTGGTCTGTCATAATATAATAGAGTCAGTAGATCTAGCTGGTCTGTCATAATACAATAGAGACAGTAGATTTAGCTGGTCTGTCATAATATAGTAGATACAGTAGATCTAGCTGGTCTGTCATAATATATTAGAGGCAGTAGATCTAGCAGGTTTGTCATAATATAGTAGAGACAGTAGATCTAGCTGGTCTGTCATAATATAATAGGG
The DNA here is from genome assembly GCF_045791955.1 of Oncorhynchus clarkii lewisi. NCBI lineage: Eukaryota > Metazoa > Chordata > Actinopteri > Salmoniformes > Salmonidae > Oncorhynchus > Oncorhynchus clarkii. The sequence continues at coordinate 154,155 of NW_027257987.1, read as the reverse complement.
ACAGTAGATCTAGCTGGTCTGTCATAATGTATTAGAAACAGTAGATCTAGCTGGTCTGTCATAATATAGTAGAGACAGTAGATCTAGCTGGTCTGTCATAATATAATAGAGACAGTAGATCTAGCTTGTCTGTGATAATATAATAGAGACAGTAGATCTAGCTGGTCTGTCATAATATAATAGAGACAGTAGATCTAGCTGGTCTGTCATAATATAATAGGGACATTAGGTGTTGCTGGTCTGTCATAATATAATAGAGACAGTAGATCTAGCTGGTCTGTCATAACATAATAGAGACAGTAGATCTATCTGGTCTGTCATAATATAATAGAAACAGTAGACCTATCTGGTCTGTCATAATATAGTAGAGACAGTAGATCTAGCTGGTGTGTCATAATATAATAGGGACATTAGGTGTTGCTGGTCTGTCATAATATAATAGAGACAGTAGATCTAGCTCGTCTGTCATAATATAATAGAGACAGTAGATCTAGCTGGTCTGTCATAATATAATAGGGACATTAGGTGTTGCTGGTCTGTCATAATATAATAGATACAGTAGATCTAGCTGGTCTGTCATAATATAATAAAGACAGTAGATCTATCTGGTCTGTCATAATGTAGAAGAGACAGTAGATCTAGCTGATCTGTCATAATATAATAGAAACAGTAGACCTAGCTGGTCTGTCGTAATATAGTAGAGACAGTAGATGTAACTGGTGTGTCATAATATAATAGGGACAGTAGATCTATCTGGTCTGTCATAATATAACAGAGACAGGAGATCTAGCTTGTCTGTGATAATATAATAGAGACAGTAGATCTAACTGGTCTGTCGTAATATAATTGGGACATTAGGTCTTGCTGGTCTGTCATAATATAATAGAGACAGTAGATCTAGCTGGTCTGTCATAATATAATAGGGACATTAGGTCTTGCTGGTCTGTCATAATAAAATGGAGACTTTAGATCTAGCTGGTCTGTCATAATATAATAGAGATAGTAGATCTACCTGGTCTGTCATAATATAATAGAGACAGTAGATCTTGCTGGTCTGTCACAATATAATAGAGACAGTAGTTCTAGCTGGTCTGTCATAATATAATAGAGACAGTAGATCTAGCTGGTCTGTCACAATATAATAGAGATAGTAGATCTATCTGGTCTGTCATAATGTAGTAGAGACACTAGATCTAGCTGGTCTGTCATAATATAATAGGGACATTAGGTCTTGCTGGTCTGTCATAATATAGTAGAGACTGTAGATCTAGCTGGTCTGTCATAATATAATAGAGACAGTAGATCTAGCTGGTCTGTCATAATATAATAGAGACAGTAGATCTAGCTGGTGTGTCATAATATAATAGGGACAGTAGATCTATGTGGTCTGTCATAATATAATAGAGACAGCAGATCTAGCTTGTATGTGATGATATAATAGAGACAGTAGATCTAGCTGGTCTGTCATAATTTAGAAGAGACAGTAGATCTAGCTGGTCTGTCATAATATAATGGAAACAGTAGATCTAGCTGGTCTGTCATTATATTGTAGAGACAGTAGATCTAGCTGGTCTGTCATAATATAATAGAGTCAGTAGATCTAGCTGGTCTGTCATAATACAATAGAGACAGTAGATTTAGCTGGTCTGTCATAATATAGTAGATACAGTAGATCTAGCTGGTCTGTCATAACATAATAGAGCCAGTAGATCTAGCAGGTTTGTCATAATATAGTAGAGACAGTAGATCTAGCTGGTCTGTCATAATATAATAGGGACAGTAGATCTAGCTGGTCTGTCATAATATAATAGGGACAGTAGATATATCTGGTCTGTCATACTATAATAGATACAGTAGATCTAGCTGGTCTGTCATAATATAATAGAGACAGTAGATCTATCTGGTCTGTCATAATGTAGAAGAGACAGTAGATCTAGCTGGTCTGTCATAATATAATAGAGACAGTAGATCTAGCTGGTCTGTCATAATATAAAAGAGACAGTAGATCTAGCTGGTCTGTCGTAAAATAGTAGAGACAGTAGATGTAACTGGTGTGTCATAATATAATAGGGACAGTAGATCTATCTGGTCTGTCATAATATAATAGAGATCTAGCTTGTCTGTGATAATATAATAGAGACATTAGGTCTTGCTGGTCTGTCATAATATAGTAGAGACAGTAGATATATCTGGTCTGTCATAATATAATAGAGACAGTAGATCTAGCTGGTCTGTCATAATATAGTAGAGACAGTAGATCTAGCTGGTTGGTCATAATATAGTAGAGACAGTAGATCTAGCTGGTCTGTCATAACATAATAGATACAGTAGATCTAGCTGGTCTGTCATAATATATTAAAAACAGTAGATCTAGCTGGTCTGTCATAATATAATAGAGACAGTAGACCTAGCTGGTCTGTCGTAATATAATAGAAACAGTAGATGTAACTGGTGTGTCATAATATAATAGGGACAGTAGATCTATCTGGTCTGTCATAATATAATAGAGACAGGAGATCTAGCTTGTCTGTGATAATATAATAGAGACAGTAGATCTAACTGGTCTGTCGTAATATAATTGGGACATTAGGTCTTGCTGGTCTGTCATAATATAATAGAGACATTAGATCTAGCTGGTCTGTCATAATATAATAGGGACATTAGGTCTTGCTGGTCTGTCATAATATAATGGAGACTTTAGATCTAGCTGGTCTGTCATAATATAATAGAGATAGTAGATCTACCTGGTCTGTCATTATATAATAGAGACAGTAGATCTTGCTTGTCTGTCATAATATAATAGAGACAGTAGATCTAGCTGGTCTGTGATAATATAATAGAGACAGTAGATCTATCTGGTCTGTCATAATATAATAGAGACAGTAGATCTAGCTGGTCTGTCATAATATAATAGAAACAGTAGACCTATCCTGTCTGTCATAATATAGTAGAGACAGTAGATCTAGCTGGTGTGTCATAATATAATAGGGACAGTAGATCTATGTGGTCTGTCATAATATAATAGAGACAGTAGATCTAGCTTGTCTGTGATAATATAATAGAGACAGTAGATCTAGCTGGTCTGTCATAATATAATAGAGACAGTAGATCTACCTGGTCTGTCATAATATAGTAGAGACAGTAGATCTAGCTGGTGTGGCATAATATAATAGGGACAGTAGATCTATGTGGTCTGTCATAATATAATAGAGACAGCAGAACTAGGTTGTCTGTGATAATATAATAGAGACAGTAGATCTAGCTGGTCTGTCATAATTTAGAAGAGACAGTAGATCTAGCTGGTCTGTCATAATATAATGGAAACAGTAGATCTAGCTGGTCTGTCATTATATTGTAGAGACAGTAGATCTAGCTGGTCTGTCATAATATAATAGAGTCAGTAGATCTAGCTGGTCTGTCATAATACAATAGAGACAGTAGATCTAGCAGGTTTGTCATGATATAGTAGAGACAGTAGATCTAGCTGGTCTGTCATAATATAATAGGGACAGTAGATCTAGCTGGTCTGTCATAATGTATTAGAAACAGTAGATCTAGCTGGTCTGTCATAATATAATAGATACAGTAGATCTAGCTGGTCTGTCATAATATAATAAAGACAGTAGATCTATCTGGTCTGTCATAATGTAGAAGAGACAGTAGATCTAGCTGGTCTGTCATAATATAATAGACACAGTAGACCTAGCTGGTCTGTCATAATATAGTAGAGACAGTAGATCTAGCTGGTCTGTCATAATATAATAGAGACAGTAGATCTAGCTGGTCTGTCATAATATAAAAGAGACAGTAGATCTAGCTGGTCTGTCGTAATATAGTAGAGACAGTAGATGTAACTGGTGTGTCATAATATAATAGAGACAGTAGATCTAGCTGGTCTGTCACAATATAATAGAGACAGTAGTTCTAGCTGGTCTGTCGTAATATAATAGAGACAGTAGATCTAGCTGGTCTGTCACAATATAATAGAGACAGTAGATCTATCTGGTCTGTCATAATGTAGTAGAGACACTAGATCTAGCTGGTCTGTCATAATATAATAGGGACATTAGGTCTTGCTGGTCTGTCATAATATAGTAGAGACTGTAGATCTAGCTGGTCTGTCATAATATAATAGAGACAGTAGATCTAGCTGGTCTGTCATAATATAATAGAGACAGTAGATCTAGCTGGTGTGTCATAATATAATAGGGACAGTAGATCTATGTGGTCTGTCATAATATAATAGAGACAGCAGATCTAGCTTGTATGTGATGATATAATAGAGACAGTAGATCTAGCTGGTCTGTCATAATTTAGAAGAGACAGTAGATCTAGCTGGTCTGTCATAATATAATGGAAACAGTAGATCTAGCTGGTCTGTCATTATATTGTAGAGACAGTAGATCTAGCTGGTCTGTCATAATATAATAGAGTCAGTAGATCTAGCTGGTCTGTCATAATACAATAGAGACAGTAGATTTAGCTGGTCTGTCATAATATAGTAGATACAGTAGATCTAGCTGGTCTGTCATAATATAATAGAGGCAGTAGATCTAGCAGGTTTATCATAATATAGTAGAGACAGTAGATCTAGCTGGTCTGTCATAATATAATAGGGACAGTAGATCTAGCTGGTCTGTCATAATGTATTAGAAACAGTAGATCTAGCTTGTCTGTCATAATATAATAGATACAGTAGATCTAGCTGGTCTGTCATAATATAATAAAGACAGTAGATCTATCTGGTCTGTCATAATATAGTAGAGACAGTAGATCTAGCTGGTCTGTCATAATATAATAGAGACAGTAGATCTAGCTTGTCTGTGATAATATAATAGAGACAGTAGATCTAGCTGGTCTGTCATAATATAATAGAGACAGTAGATCTAGCTGGTCTGTCATAATATAATAGAAACAGTAGACCTATCCTGTCTGTCATAATATAGTAGAGACAGTAGATCTAGCTGGTGTGTCATAATATAATAGGGACAGTAGATCTATGTGGTCTGTCATAATATAATAGAGACAGTAGATCTAGCTTGTCTGTGATAATATAATAGAGACAGTAGATCTAGCTGGTCTGTCATAATATAATAGAGACAGTAGATCTACCTGGTCTGTCATAATATAGTAGAGACAGTAGATCTAGCTGGTGTGGCATAATATAATAGGGACAGTAGATCTATGTGGTCTGTCATAATATAATAGAGACAGCAGATCTAGGTTGTCTGTGATAATATAATAGAGACAGTAGATCTAGCTGGTCTGTCATAATTTAGAAGAGACAGTAGATCTAGCTGGTCTGTCATAATATAATGGAAACAGTAGATCTAGCTGGTCTGTCATTATATTGTAGAGACAGTAGATCTAGCTGGTCTGTCATAATATAATAGAGTCAGTAGATCTAGCTGGTCTGTCATAATACAATAGAGACAGTAGATCTAGCAGGTTTGTCATGATATAGTAGAGACAGTAGATCTAGCTGGTCTGTCATAATATAATAGGGACAGTAGATCTAGCTGGTCTGTCATAATGTATTAGAAACAGTAGATCTAGCTGGTCTGTCATAATATAATAGATACAGTAGATCTAGCTGGTCTGTCATAATATAATAAAGACAGTAGATCTATCTGGTCTGTCATAATGTAGAAGAGACAGTAGATCTAGCTGGTCTGTCATAATATAATAGACACAGTAGACCTAGCTGGTCTGTCATAATATAGTAGAGACAGTAGATCTAGCTGGTCTGTCATAATATAATAGAGACAGTAGATCTAGCTGGTCTGTCATAATATAAAAGAGACAGTAGATCTAGCTGGTCTGTCGTAATATAGTAGAGACAGTAGATGTAACTGGTGTGTCATAATATAATAGAGACAGTAGATCTAGCTGGTCTGTCACAATATAATAGAGACAGTAGATCTAGCTGGTCTGTCACAATATAATAGAGACAGTAGATCTATCTGGTCTGTCATAATGTAGTAGAGACACTAGATCTAGCTGGTCTGTCATAATATAATAGGGACATTAGGTCTTGCTGGTCTGTCATAATATAGTAGAGACTGTAGATCTAGCTGGTCTGTCATAATATAATAGAGACAGTAGATCTAGCTGGTCTGTCATAATATAATAGAGACAGTAGATCTAGCTGGTGTGTCATAATATAATAGGGACAGTAGATCTATGTGGTCTGTCATAATATAATAGAGACAGCAGATCTAGCTTGTATGTGATGATATAATAGAGACAGTAGATCTAGCTGGTCTGTCATAATTTAGAAGAGACAGTAGATCTAGCTGGTCTGTCATAATATAATGGAAACAGTAGATCTAGCTGGTCTGTCATTATATTGTAGAGACAGTAGATCTAGCTGGTCTGTCATAATATAATAGAGTCAGTAGATCTAGCTGGTCTGTCATAATACAATAGAGACAGTTGATTTAGCTGGTCTGTCATAATATAGTAGATACAGTAGATCTAGCTGGTCTGTCATAATATAATAGAGGCAGTAGATCTAGCAGGTTTATCATAATATAGTAGAGACAGTAGATCTAGCTGGTCTGTCATAATATAATAGGGACAGTAGATCTAGCTGGTCTGTCATAATATAGTAGAGACAGTAGATCTAGCTGGTCTGTCATAATATAATAGAGACAGTAGATCTAGCTGGTCTGTCATAATATAAAAGAGACAGTAGATCTAGCTGGTCTGTCGTAATATAGTAGAGACAGTAGATGTAACTGGTGTGTCATAATATAATAGAGACAGTAGATCTAGCTGGTCTGTCACAATATAATAGAGACAGTAGTTCTAGCTGGTCTGTCATAATATAATAGAGACAGTAGATCTAGCTGGTCTGTCACAATATAATAGAGACAGTAGATCTATCTGGTCTGTCATAATGTAGTAGAGACACTAGATCTAGCTGGTCTGTCATAATATAATAGGGACATTAGGTCTTGCTGGTCTGTCATAATATAGTAGAGACTGTAGATCTAGCTGGTCTGTCATAATATAATAGAGACAGTAGATCTAGCTGGTCTGTCATAATATAATAGAGACAGTAGATCTAGCTGGTGTGTCATAATATAATAGGGACAGTAGATCTATGTGGTCTGTCATAATATAATAGAGACAGCAGATCTAGCTTGTATGTGATGATATAATAGAGACAGTAGATCTAGCTGGTCTGTCATAATGTAGAAGAGACAGTAGATCTAGCTGGTCTGTCATAATATAATGGAAACAGTAGATCTAGCTGGTCTGTCATTATATTGTAGAGACAGTAGATCTAGCTGGTCTGTCATAATATAATAGAGTCAGTAGATCTAGCTGGTCTGTCATAATACAATAGAGACAGTAGATTTAGCTGGTCTGTCATAATATAGTAGATACAGTAGATCTAGCTGGTCTGTCATAATATAATAGAGGCAGTAGATCTAGCAGGTTTATCATAATATAGTAGAGACAGTAGATCTAGCTGGTCTGTCATAATATAATAGGGACAGTAGATCTAGCTGGTCTGTCATAATGTATTAGAAACAGTAGATCTAGCTTGTCTGTCATAATATAATAGATACAGTAGATCTAGCTGGTCTGTCATAATATAATAAAGACAGTAGATCTATCTGGTCTGTCATAATATAGTAGAGACAGTAGATCTAGCTGGTCTGTCATAATATAATAGAGACAGTAGATCTAGCTTGTCTGTGATAATATAATAGAGACAGTAGATCTAGCTGGTCTGTCATAATATAATAGAGACAGTAGATCTAGCTGGTCTGTCATAATATAATAGAAACAGTAGACCTATCCTGTCTGTCATAATATAGTAGAGACAGTAGATCTAGCTGGTGTGTCATAATATAATAGGGACAGTAGATCTATGTGGTCTGTCATAATATAATAGAGACAGTAGATCTAGCTTGTCTGTGATAATATAATAGAGACAGTAGATCTAGCTGGTCTGTCATAATATAATAGAGACAGTAGATCTACCTGGTCTGTCATAATATAGTAGAGACAGTAGATCTAGCTGGTGTGGCATAATATAATAGGGACAGTAGATCTATGTGGTCTGTCATAATATAATAGAGACAGCAGATCTAGGTTGTCTGTGATAATATAATAGAGACAGTAGATCTAGCTGGTCTGTCATAATTTAGAAGAGACAGTAGATCTAGCTGGTCTGTCATAATATAATGGAAACAGTAGATCTAGCTGGTCTGTCATTATATTGTAGAGACAGTAGATCTAGCTGGTCTGTCATAATATAATAGAGTCAGTAGATCTAGCTGGTCTGTCATAATACAATAGAGACAGTAGATCTAGCAGGTTTGTCATGATATAGTAGAGACAGTAGATCTAGCTGGTCTGTCATAATATAATAAGGACAGTAGATCTAGCTGGTCTGTCATAATGTATTAGAAACAGTAGATCTAGCTGGTCTGTCATAATATAATAGATACAGTAGATCTAGCTGGTCTGTCATAATATAATAAAGACAGTAGATCTATCTGGTCTGTCATAATGTAGAAGAGACAGTAGATCTAGCTGGTCTGTCATAATATAATAGACACAGTAGACCTAGCTGGTCTGTCATAATATAGTAGAGACAGTAGATCTAGCTGGTCTGTCATAATATAATAGAGACAGTAGATCTAGCTGGTCTGTCATAATATAAAAGAGACAGTAGATCTAGCTGGTCTGTCGTAATATAGTAGAGACAGTAGATGTAACTGGTGTGTCATAATATAATAGAGACAGTAGATCTAGCTGGTCTGTCACAATATAATAGAGACAGTAGTTCTAGCTGGTCTGTCATAATATAATAGAGACAGTAGATCTAGCTGGTCTGTCACAATATAATAGAGACAGTAGATCTATCTGGTCTGTCATAATGTAGTAGAGACACTAGATCTAGCTGGTCTGTCATAATATAATAGGGACATTAGGTCTTGCTGGTCTGTCATAATATAGTAGAGACTGTAGATCTAGCTGGTCTGTCATAATATAATAGAGACAGTAGATCTAGCTGGTCTGTCATAATATAATAGAGACAGTAGATCTAGCTGGTGTGTCATAATATAATAGGGACAGTAGATCTATGTGGTCTGTCATAATATAATAGAGACAGCAGATCTAGCTTGTATGTGATGATATAATAGAGACAGTAGATCTAGCTGGTCTGTCATAATTTAGAAGAGACAGTAGATCTAGCTGGTCTGTCATAATATAATGGAAACAGTAGATCTAGCTGGTCTGTCATTATATTGTAGAGACAGTAGATCTAGCTGGTCTGTCATAATATAATAGAGTCAGTAGATCTAGCTGGTCTGTCATAATACAATAGAGACAGTAGATTTAGCTGGTCTGTCATAATATAGTAGATACAGTAGATCTAGCTGGTCTGTCATAATATAATAGAGGCAGTAGATCTAGCAGGTTTATCATAATATAGTAGAGACAGTAGATCTAGCTGGTCTGTCATAATATAATAGGGACAGTAGATCTAGCTGGTCTGTCATAATGTATTAGAAACAGTAGATCTAGCTTGTCTGTCATAATATAATAGATACAGTAGATCTAGCTGGTCTGTCATAATATAATAAAGACAGTAGATCTATCTGGTCTGTCATAATATAGTAGAGACAGTAGATCTAGCTGGTCTGTCATAATATAATAGAGACAGTAGATCTAGCTTGTCTGTGATAATATAATAGAGACAGTAGATCTAGCTGGTCTGTCATAATATAATAGAGACAGTAGATCTATCTGGTCTGTCATAATATAATAGAAACAGTAGACCTATCTGGTCTGTCATAATATAGTAGAGACAGTAGATCTAGCTGGTGTGTCATAATATAATAGGGACAGTAGATCTATGTGGTCTGTCATAATATAATAGAGACAGTAGATCTAGCTTGTCTGTGATAATATGATAGAGACAGTAGATCTAGCTGGTCTGTCATAATATAATAGATACAGTAGATCTAGCTGGTCTGTCATAATATAATATATACAGTAGATCTAGCAGGTCTGTCATAATATAATAGGGACATTAGATCTAGCTGGTCTGTCATAATATAGTAGAGACTGTAGATCTAGCTGGTCTGTCAAAAAATATTAGAAACAGTAGATCTAGCTGGTCTGTCATAATATAGTAGAGACAGTAGATCTAGCCGGTCTGTCATAATATAGTAGAGACAGTACATCTTGCAGGTCTGTCATAATATAATAGAGACAGTAGATCTCGCTGGTCTGTCATACTATAGTAGAGACTGTAGATCTAGCTGGTCTCTCATAATATAATAGAGACAGTAGATCTAGCTGGTCTGTCATAATATAATAGAGATAGTAGATCTAGCTGGTCTGTCATAATATAGTAGAGACAGTAGATCTAGCTGGTCTGTCAACATTGAATATGTACAGTGGATCTATCTGGTCTGTCATAATATAATAGATACAGTAGATCTAGCTGGTCTGTCATAATATAATAGAGACAGTAGACCTAGCTGGTCTGTCATAACATAATAGATACCGTAGATCTAGCTGGTCTGTCAACATATAATAGGTACAGTAGATCTATCTGGTCTGTCATAATACAATAGAGACAGTAGATTTAGCTGGTCTGTCATAATATAGTAGATACAGTAGATCTAGCTGGTCTGTCATAATATAATAGAGGCAGTAGATCTAGCAGGTTTGTCATAATATAGTAGAGACAGTAGATCTAGCTGGTCTGTCATAATATAATAGGGACAGTAGATCTAGCTCGTCTGTCATAATGTATTAGAAACAGTAGATCTAGCTGGTCTGTCATAATATAATAGATACAGTAGATCTAGCTGGTCTGTCATAATATAATAAAGACAGTAGATCTATCTGGTCTGTCATAATGTAGAAGAGACAGTAGATCTAGTTGGTCTGTCATAATATAATAGACACAGTAGACCTAGCTGGTCTGTCATAATATAGTAGAGACAGTAGATCTAGCTGGTCTGTCATAATATAATAGAGACAGTAGATCTAGCTTGTCTGTGATAATATAATAGAGACAGTATATCTAGCTGGTCTGTCATAATATAATAGAAACAGTAGACCTATCTGGTCTGTCATAATATAGTAGAGACAGTAGATCTAGCTGGTGTGTCATAATATAATACGGACAGTAGATTTATGTGGTCTGTCATAGTATAATAGAGACAGTAGATCTAGCTTGTCTGTGATAATATGATAGAGACAGTAGATCTAGCTGGTCTGTCATAATATAATAGAGACAGTAGACCTAGCTGGTCTGTCATAATATAATAGAGACAGTAGATCTAGCTCATCTGTCATAATATAATAGAGACAGTAGATCTAGCTGGTCTGTCATAATATAATAGGGACATTAGGTGTTGCTGGTCTGTCATAATATAATAGATACAGTAGATCTAGCTGGTCTGTCATAATATAATAAAGACAGTAGATCTATCTGGTCTGTCATAATGTAGAAGAGACAGTAGATCTAGCTGGTCTGTCATAATATAATAGAAACAGTAGACCTAGCTGGTCTGTCGTAATATAGTAGCGACAGTAGATGTAACTGGTGTGTCATAATATAATAGGGACAGTAGATCTATCTGGTCTGTCATAATATAACAGAGACAGGAGATCTAGCTTGTCTGTGATAATATAATAGAGACAGTAGATCTAACTGGTCAGTCGTAATATAATTGGGACATTAGGTCTTGCTGGTCTGTCATAATATAATAGAGACAGTAGATCTAGCTGGTCTGTCATAATATAATAGAGACAGTAGATCTAGCTGGTCTGTCGTAATATAAAAGAGACAGTAGATCTAGCTGGTCTGTCATAATATAGTAGAGACAGTAGATCTAGCTGGTCTGTCATAATATAATAGAGACAGTAGATCTAGCTGGTCTGTCATAATATAATAGAGACAGTAGATCTAGCTGGTCTGTCATAATATAAAAGAGACAGTAGATCTAGCTGGTCTGTCATAATATAAAGAGACAGTAGATCTAGCTGGTCTGTCATAATATAATAGACACAGTAGATCTAGCTGGTCTGTCATAATATAGTAGAGACAGTAGATCTAGCTGGTCTGTCATAATATAATAGAGACAGTAGATCTAGCTGGTCTGTCATAATATAAAAGAGACAGTAGATCTAGCTGGTCTGTCGTAATATAGTAGAGACAGTAGATGTAACTGGTGTGTCATAATATAATAGAGACAGTAGATCTAGCTGGTCTGTCACAATATAATAGAGACAGTAGTTCTAGCTGGTCTGTCATAATATAATAGAGACAGTAGATCTAGCTGGTCTGTCACAATATAATAGAGACAGTAGATCTATATGGTCTGTCATAATGTAGTAGAGACACTAGATCTAGCTGGTCTGTCATAATATAATAGGGACATTAGGTCTTGCTGGTCTGTCATAATATAGTAGAGACTGTAGATCTAGCTGGTCTGTCATAATATAATAGAGACAGTAGATCTAGCTGGTCTGTCATAATATAATAGAGACAGTAGATCTAGCTGGTGTGTCATAATATAATAGGGACAGTAGATCTATGTGGTCTGTCATAATATAATAGAGACAGCAGATCTAGCTTGTATGTGATGATATAATAGAGACAGTAGATCTAGCTGATCTAGCTGGTCTGTCATAATTTAGAAGAGACAGTAGATCTAGCTGGTCTGTCATAATATAATGGAAACAGTAGATCTAGCTGGTCTGTCATTATATTGTAGAGACAGTAGATCTAGCTGGTCTGTCATAATATAATAGAGTCAGTAGATCTAGCTGGTCTGTCATAATACAATAGAGACAGTAGATTTAGCTGGTCTGTCATAATATAGTAGATACAGTAGATCTAGCTGGTCTGTCATAATATAATAGAGGCAGTAGATCTAGCAGGTTTGTCATAATATAGTAGAGACAGTAGATCTAGCTGGTCTGTCATAATATAATAGGGACAGTAGATCTAGCTGGTCTGTCATAATGTATTAGAAACAGTAGATCTAGCTTGTCTGTCATAATATAATAGATACAGTAGATCTAGCTGGTCTGTCATAATATAATAAAGACAGTAGATCTATCTGGTCTGTCATAATATAGTAGAGACAGTAGATCTAGCTGGTCTGTCATAATATAATAGAGACAGTAGATCTAGCTTGTCTGTGATAATATAATAGAGACAGTAGATCTAGCTGGTCTGTCATAATATAATAGAGACAGTAGATCTATCTGGTCTGTCATAATATAATAGAAACAGTAGACCTATCTGGTCTGTCATAATATAGTAGAGACAGTAGATCTAGCTGGTGTGTCATAATATAATAGGGACAGTAGATCTATGTGGTCTGTCATAATATAATAGAGACAGTAGATCTAGCTTGTCTGTGATAATATGATAGAGACAGTAGATCTAGCTGGTCTGTCATAATATAATAGATAGAGTAGATCTAGCTGGTCTGTCATAATATAATATATACAGTAGATCTAGCAGGTCTGTCATAATATAATAGGGACATTAGATCTAGCTGGTCTGTCATAATATAGTAGAGACTGTAGATCTAGCTGGTCTGTCAAAAAATATTAGAAACAGTAGATCTAGCTGGTCTGTCATAATATAGTAGAGACAGTAGATCTAGCCGGTCTGTCATAATATAGTAGAGACAGTACATCTTGCAGGTCTGTCATAATATAATAGAGACAGTAGATCTCGCTGGTCTGTCATACTATAGTAGAGACTGTAGATCTAGCTGGTCTCTCATAATATAATAGAGACAGTAGATCTAGCTGGTCTGTCATAATATAATAGAGATAGTAGATCTAGCTGGTCTGTCATAATATAGTAGAGACAGTAGATCTAGCTGGTCTGTCAACATTGAATATGTACAGTAGATCTATCTGGTCTGTCATAATATAATAGATACAGTAGATCTAGCTGGTCTGTCATAATATAATAGAGACAGTAGACCTAGCTGGTCTGTCATAACATAATAGATACCGTAGATCTAGCTGGTCTGTCAACATATAATAGGTACAGTAGATCTATCTGGTCTGTCATAATACAATAGAGACAGTAGATTTAGCTGGTCTGTCATAATATAGTAGATACAGTAGATCTAGCTGGTCTGTCATAATATAATAGAGGCAGTAGATCTAGCAGGTTTGTCATAATATAGTAGAGACAGTAGATCTAGCTGGTCTGTCATAATATAATAGGGACAGTAGATCTAGCTGGTCTGTCATAATGTATTAGAAACAGTAGATCTAGCTGGTCTGTCATAATATAATAGATACAGTAGATCTAGCTGGTCTGTCATAATATAATAAAGACAGTAGATCTATCTGGTCTGTCATAATGTAGAAGAGACAGTAGATCTAGTTGGTCTGTCATAATATAATAGACACAGTAGACCTAGCTGGTCTGTCATAATATAGTAGAGACAGTAGATCTAGCTGGTCTGTCATAATATAATAGAGACAGTAGATCTAGCTTGTCTGTGATAATATAATAGAGACAGTATATCTATCTGGTCTGTCATAATATAATAGAAACAGTAGACCTATCTGGTCTGTCATAATATAGTAGAGACAGTAGATCTAGCTGGTGTGTCATAATATAATACGGACAGTAGATTTATGTGGTCTGTCATAGTATAATAGAGACAGTAGATCTAGCTTGTCTGTGATAATATGATAGAGACAGTAGATCTAGCTGGTCTGTCATAATATAATAGAGACAGTAGACCTAGCTGGTCTGTCATAATATAATAGAGACAGTAGATCTAGCTCATCTGTCATAATATAATAGAGACAGTAGATCTAGCTGGTCTGTCATAATATAATAGGGACATTAGGTGTTGCTGGTCTGTCATAATATAATAGATACAGTAGATCTAGCTGGTCTGTCATAATATAATAAAGACAGTAGATCTATCTGGTCTGTCATAATGTAGAAGAGACAGTAGATCTAGCTGGTCTGTCATAATATAATAGAAACAGTAGACCTAGCTGGTCTGTCGTAATATAGTAGCGACAGTAGATGTAACTGGTGTGTCATAATATAATAGGGACAGTAGATCTATCTGGTCTGTCATAATATAACAGAGACAGGAGATCTAGCTTGTCTGTGATAATATAATAGAGACAGTAGATCTAACTGGTCTGTCGTAATATAATTGGGACATTAGGTCTTGCTGGTCTGTCATAATATAATAGAGACAGTAGATCTAGCTGGTCTGTCATAATATAAAAGAGACAGTAGATCTAGCTGGTCTGTCGTAATATAGTAGAGACAGTAGATGTAACTGGTGTGTCATAATATAATAGGGGCAGTAGATATATCTGGTCTGTCATACTATAATAGATACAGTAGATCTAGGTGGTCTGTCATAATATAATAGAGACAGTAGATCTATCTAGTCTGTCATAATGTAGAAGAGACAGTAGATCTAGCTGGTCTGTCATAATATAATAGAAACAGTAGACCTAGCTGGTCTGTCATAATATAGTAGAGACAGTAGATCTAGCTGGTCTGTCATAATATAATAGAGACAGTAGATCTAGCTGGTCTGTCATAATATAAAAGAGACAGTAGATCTAGCTGGTCTGTCGTAATATAGTAGAGACAGTAGATGTAACTGGTGTGTCATAATATAATAGGGACAGTAGATCTATCTGGTCTGTCATAATATAATAGAGACAGGAGATCTAGCTTGTCTGTGATAATATAATAGAGACATTAGGTCTTGCTGGTCTGTCATAATATAATAGATACAGTAGATCTAGCTGGTCTGTCATAATATAATAAAGACAGTTGATCTATCTGGTCTGTCATAATGTAGAAGAGACAGTAGATCTAGCTGGTCTGTCATAATATAATAGACACAGTAGACATAGCTGGTCTGTCATAATATAGTAGAGACAGTAGATCTAGCTGGTCTGTCATAATATAATAGAGACAGTAGATCTAGCTGGTCTGTCATAATATAAAAGAGACAGTAGATCTAGCTGGTCTGTCGTAATATAGTAGAGACAGTAGATGTAACTGGTGTGTCATAATATAATAGAGACAGTAGATCTAGCTGGTCTGTCACAATATAATAGAGACAGTAGTTCTAGCTGGTCTGTCATAATATAATAGAGACAGTAGATCTAGCTGGTCTGTCACAATATAATAGAGACAGTAGATCTATCTGGTCTGTCATAATGTAGTAGAGACACTAGATCTAGCTGGTCTGTCATAATATAATAGGGACATTAGGTCTTGCTGGTCTGTCATAATATAGTAGAGACTGTAGATCTAGCTGGTCTGTCATAATATAATAGAGACAGTAGATCTAGCTGGTCTGTCATAATATAATAGAGACAGTAGATCTAGCTGGTGTGTCATAATATAATAGGGACAGTAGATCTATGTGGTCTGTCATAATATAATAGAGACAGCAGATCTAGCTTGTATGTGATGATATAATAGAGACAGTAGATCTAGCTGGTCTGTCATAATTTAGAAGAGACAGTAGATCTAGCTGGTCTGTCATAATATAATGGAAACAGTAGATCTAGCTGGTCTGTCATTATATTGTAGAGACAGTAGATCTAGCTGGTCTGTCATAATATAATAGAGTCAGTAGATCTAGCTGGTCTGTCATAATACAATAGAGACAGTAGATTTAGCTGGTCTGTCATAATATAGTAGATACAGTAGATCTAGCTGGTCTGTCATAATATAATAGAGGCAGTAGATCTAGCAGGTTTGTCATAATATAGTAGAGACAGTAGATCTAGCTGGTCTGTCATAATATAATAGGGACAGTAGATCTAGCTGGTCTGTCATAATGTATTAGAAACAGTAGATCTAGCTTGTCTGTCATAATATAATAGATACAGTAGATCTAGCTGGTCTGTCATAATATAATAAAGACAGTAGATCTATCTGGTCTGTCATAATATAGTAGAGACAGTAGATCTAGCTGGTCTGTCATAATATAATAGAGACAGTAGATCTAGCTTGTCTGTGATAATATAATAGAGACAGTAGATCTAGCTGGTCTGTCATAATATAATAGAGACAGTAGATCTATCTGGTCTGTCATAATATAATAGAAACAGTAGACCTATCTGGTCTGTCATAATATAGTAGAGACAGTAGATCTAGCTGGTGTGTCATAATATAATAGGGACAGTAGATCTATGTGGTCTGTCATAATATAATAGAGACAGTAGATCTAGCTTGTCTGTGATAATATGATAGAGACAGTAGATCTAGCTGGTCTGTCATAATATAATAGATACAGTAGATCTAGCTGGTCTGTCATAATATAATATATACAGTAGATCTAGCAGGTCTGTCATAATATAATAGGGACATTAGATCTAGCTGGTCTGTCATAATATAGTAGAGACTGTAGATCTAGCTGGTCTGTCAAAAAATATTAGAAACAGTAGATCTAGCTGGTCTGTCATAATATAGTAGAGACAGTAGATCTAGCCGGTCTGTCATAATATAGTAGAGACAGTACATCTTGCAGGTCTGTCATAATATATTGGAGACAGTAGATCTCGCTGGTCTGTCATACTATAGTAGAGACTGTAGATCTAGCTGGTCTCTCATAATATAATAGAGACAGGAGATCTAGCTTGTCTGTGATAATATAATAGAGACATTAGGTCTTGCTGGTCTGTCATAATATAGTAGAGACAGTAGATCTATCTGGTCTGTCATAATATAATAGAGACAGTAGATCTAGCTGGTCTGTCATAATATAGTAGAGACAGTAGATCTAGCTGGTTGGTCATAATATAGTAGAGACAGTAGATCTAGCTGGTCTGTCATAATATATTAAAAACAGTAGATCTAGCTGGTCTGTCATAATATAATAGAGACAGTAGACCTAGCTGGTCTGTCGTAATATAGTAGAGACAGTAGATGTAACTGGTGTGTCATAATATAATAGGGACAGTAGATCTATCTGGTATGTCATAATATAATAGAGACAGGAGATCTAGCTTGTCTGTGATAATATAATAGAGACAGTAGATCTAACTGGTCTGTCGTAATATAATTGGGACATTAGGTCTTGCTGGTCTGTCATAATATAATAGAGACAGTAGATCTAGCTGGTCTGTCATAATATAATAGGGACATTAGGTCTTGCTGGTCTGTCATACTCTAGTAGAGACTGTAGATCTAGCTGGTCTCTCATAATATAATAGAGACAGTAGATCTAGCTGGTCTGTCATAATATAATAGAGATAGTAGATCTAGCTGGTCTGTCATAATATAGTAGAGACAGTAGAACTAGCTGGTCTGTCAACATATAATATGTACAGTAGATCTATCTGGTCTGTCATAATATAATAGATACAGTAGATCTAGCTGGTCTGTCATAATATAATAGAGACAGTAGACCTAGCTGGTCTGTCATAACATAATAGATACCGTAGATCTAGCTGGTCTGTCAACATATAATAGGTACAGTAGATCTATCTGGTATGTCATAATACAATAGAGACAGTAGATTTAGCTGGTCTGTCATAATATAGTAGATACAGTAGATCTAGCTGGTCTGTCATAATATAATAGAGGCAGTAGATCTAGCAGGTTTGTCATAATATAGTAGAGACAGTAGATCTAGCTGGTCTGTCATAATATAATAGGGACAGTAGATCTAGCTGGTCTGTCATAATGTATTAGAAACAGTAGATCTAGCTGGTCTGTCATAATATAATAGATACAGTAGATCTAGCTGGTCTGTCATAATATAATAAAGACAGTAGATCTATCTGGTCTGTCATAATGTAGAAGAGACAGTAGATCTAGCTGGTCTGTCATAATATAATAGACACAGTAGACCTAGCTGGTCTGTCATAATAGTAGAGACAGTAGATCTAGCTGGTCTGTCATAATATAATAGAGACAGTAGATCTAGCTGGTCTGTCATAATATAATAGAGATAGTAGATCTAGCTGGTCTGTCATAATATAGTAGAGACAGTAGAACTAGCTGGTCTGTCAACATATAATATGTACAGTAGATCTATCTGGTCTGTCATAATATAATAGATACAGTAGATCTAGCTGGTCTGTCATAATATAATAGAGACAGTAGACCTAGCTGGTCTGTCATAACATAATAGATACCGTAGATCTAGCTGGTCTGTCAACATATAATAGGTACAGTAGATCTATCTGGTATGTCATAATACAATAGAGACAGTAGATTTAGCTGGTCTGTCATAATATAGTAGATACAGTAGATCTAGCTGGTCTGTCATAATATAATAGAGGCAGTAGATCTAGCAGGTTTGTCATAATATAGTAGAGACAGTAGATCTAGCTGGTCTGTCATAATATAATAGGGACAGTAGATCTAGCTGGTCTGTCATAATGTATTAGAAACAGTAGATCTAGCTGGTCTGTCATAATATAATAGATACAGTAGACCTAGCTGGTCTGTCATAATAGTAGAGACAGTAGATCTAGCTGGTCTGTCATAATATAATAGAGACAGTAGATCTAGCTTGTCTGTGATAATATAATAGAGACAGTAGATCTAGCTGGTCTGTCATAATATAATAGAGACAGTAGATCTATCTGGTCTGTCATAATATAATAGAAACAGTAGACCTATCTGGTCTGTCATAATATAGTAGAGACAGTAGATCTAGCTGGTGTGTCATAATATAATAGGGACAGTAGATCTATGTGGTCTGTCATAATATAATAGAGACAGTAGATCTAGCTTGTCTGTGATAATATGATAGAGACAGTAGATCTAGCTGGTCTGTCATAATATAATAGAGACAGTAGACCTAGCTGGTCTGTCATAATATAATAGAGACAGTAGATCTAGCTCGTCTGTCATAATATAATAGAGACAGTAGATCTAGCTGGTCTGTCATAATATAATAGGGACATTAGGTGTTGCTAGTCTGTCATAATATAATAGATACAGTAGATCTATCTGGTCTGTCATAATATAATAAAGACAGTAGATCTATCTGGTCTGTCATAATGTAGAAGAGACAGTAGATCTAGCTGGTCTGTCATAATATAATAGAAACAGTAGACCTAGCTTGTCTGTCGTAATATAGTAGAGACAGTAGATGTAACTGGTGTGTCATAATATAATAGGGACAGTAGATCTATCTGGTCTGTCATAATATAACAGAGACAGGAGATCTAGCTTGTCTGTGATAATATAATAGAGACAGTAGATCTAACTGGTCTGTCGTAATATAATTGGGACATTAGGTCTTGCTGGTCTGTCATAATATAATAGAGACAGTAGATCTAGCTGGTCTGTCATAATATAAAAGAGACAGTAGATCTAGCTGGTCTGTCGTAATATAGTAGAGACAGTAGATGTAACTGGTGTGTCATAATATAATAGGGACAGTAGATATATCTGGTCTGTCATACTATAATAGATACAGTAGATCTAGCTGGTCTGTCATAATATAATAGAGACAGTAGATCTATCTGGTCTGTCATAATGTAGAAGAGACAGTAGATCTAGCTGGTCTGTCATAATATAATAGAAACAGTAGACCTAGCTTGTCTGTCATAATATAGTAGAGACAATAGATCTAGCTGGTCTGTCATAATATAATAGAGACAGTAGATCTAGCTGGTCTGTCATAATATAATAGAGACAGTAGATCTAGCTGGTGTGTCATAATATAATAGGGACAGTAGATCTATGTGGTCTGTCATAATATAATAGAGACAGCAGATCTAGCTTGTATGTGATGATATAATAGAGACAGTAGATCTAGCTGGTCTGTCATAATTTAGAAGAGACAGTAGATCTAGCTGGTCTGTCATAATATAATGGAAACAGTAGATCTAGCTGGTCTGTCATTATATTGTAGAGACAGTAGATCTAGCTGGTCTGTCATAATATAATAGAGTCAGTAGATCTAGCTGGTCTGTCATAATACAATAGAGACAGTAGATTTAGCTGGTCTGTCATAATATAGTAGATACAGTAGATCTAGCTGGTCTGTCATAATATAATAGAGGCAGTAGATCTAGCAGGTTTGTCATAATATAGTAGAGACAGTAGATCTAGCTGGTCTGTCATAATATAATAGGGACAGTAGATCTAGCTGGTCTGTCATAATGTATTAGAAACAGTAGATCTAGCTTGTCTGTCATAATATAATAGATACAGTAGATCTAGCTGGTCTGTCATAATATAATAAAGACAGTAGATCTATCTGGTCTGTCATAATATAGTAGAGACAGTAGATCTAGCTGGTCTGTCATAATATAATAGAGACAGTAGATCTAGCTTGTCTGTGATAATATAATAGAGACAGTAGATCTAGCTGGTCTGTCATAATATAATAGAGACAGTAGATCTATCTGGTCTGTCATAATATAATAGAAACAGTAGACCTATCTGGTCTGTCATAATATAGTAGAGACAGTAGATCTAGCTGGTGTGTCATAATATAATAGGGACAGTAGATCTATGTGGTCTGTCATAATATAATAGAGACAGTAGATCTAGCTTGTCTGTGATAATATGATAGAGACAGTAGATCTAGCTGGTCTGTCATAATATAATAGATACAGTAGATCTAGCTGGTCTGTCATAATATAATATATACAGTAGATCTAGCAGGTCTGTCATAATATAATAGGGACATTAGATCTAGCTGGTCTGTCATAATATAGTAGAGACTGTAGATCTAGCTGGTCTGTCAAAAAATATTAGAAACAGTAGATCTAGCTGGTCTGTCATAATATAGTAGAGACAGTAGATCTAGCCGGTCTGTCATAATATAGTAGAGACAGTACATCTTGCAGGTCTGTCATAATATATTGGAGACAGTAGATCTCGCTGGTCTGTCATACTATAGTAGAGACTGTAGATCTAGCTGGTCTCTCATAATATAATAGAGACAGGAGATCTAGCTTGTCTGTGATAATATAATAGAGACATTAGGTCTTGCTGGTCTGTCATAATATAGTAGAGACAGTAGATCTATCTGGTCTGTCATAATATAATAGAGACAGTAGATCTAGCTGGTCTGTCATAATATAGTAGAGACAGTAGATCTAGCTGGTTGGTCATAATATAGTAGAGACAGTAGATCTAGCTGGTCTGTCATAATATATTAAAAACAGTAGATCTAGCTGGTCTGTCATAATATAATAGAGACAGTAGACCTAGCTGGTCTGTCGTAATATAGTAGAGACAGTAGATGTAACTGGTGTGTCATAATATAATAGGGACAGTAGATCTATCTGGTATGTCATAATATAATAGAGACAGGAGATCTAGCTTGTCTGTGATAATATAATAGAGACAGTAGATCTAACTGGTCTGTCGTAATATAATTGGGACATTAGGTCTTGCTGGTCTGTCATAATATAATAGAGACAGTAGATCTAGCTGGTCTGTCATAATATAATAGGGACATTAGGTCTTGCTGGTCTGTCATACTCTAGTAGAGACTGTAGATCTAGCTGGTCTCTCATAATATAATAGAGACAGTAGATCTAGCTGGTCTGTCATAATATAATAGAGATAGTAGATCTAGCTGGTCTGTCATAATATAGTAGAGACAGTAGAACTAGCTGGTCTGTCAACATATAATATGTACAGTAGATCTATCTGGTCTGTCATAATATAATAGATACAGTAGATCTAGCTGGTCTGTCATAATATAATAGAGACAGTAGACCTAGCTGGTCTGTCATAACATAATAGATACCGTAGATCTAGCTGGTCTGTCAACATATAATAGGTACAGTAGATCTATCTGGTATGTCATAATACAATAGAGACAGTAGATTTAGCTGGTCTGTCATAATATAGTAGATACAGTAGATCTAGCTGGTCTGTCATAATATAATAGAGGCAGTAGATCTAGCAGGTTTGTCATAATATAGTAGAGACAGTAGATCTAGCTGGTCTGTCATAATATAATAGGGACAGTAGATCTAGCTGGTCTGTCATAATGTATTAGAAACAGTAGATCTAGCTGGTCTGTCATAATATAATAGATACAGTAGATCTAGCTGGTCTGTCATAATATAATAAAGACAGTAGATCTATCTGGTCTGTCATAATGTAGAAGAGACAGTAGATCTAGCTGGTCTGTCATAATATAATAGACACAGTAGACCTAGCTGGTCTGTCATAATAGTAGAGACAGTAGATCTAGCTGGTCTGTCATAATATAATAGAGACAGTAGATCTAGCTTGTCTGTGATAATATAATAGAGACAGTAGATCTAGCTGGTCTGTCATAATATAATAGAGACAGTAGATCTATCTGGTCTGTCATAATATAATAGAAACAGTAGACCTATCTGGTCTGTCATAATATAGTAGAGACAGTAGATCTAGCTGGTGTGTCATAATATAATAGGGACAGTAGATCTATGTGGTCTGTCATAATATAATAGAGACAGTAGATCTAGCTTGTCTGTGATAATATGATAGAGACAGTAGATCTAGCTGGTCTGTCATAATATAATAGAGACAGTAGACCTAGCTGGTCTGTCATAATATAATAGAGACAGTAGATCTAGCTCGTCTGTCATAATATAATAGAGACAGTAGATCTAGCTGGTCTGTCATAATATAATAGGGACATTAGGTGTTGCTAGTCTGTCATAATATAATAGATACAGTAGATCTATCTGGTCTGTCATAATATAATAAAGACAGTAGATCTATCTGGTCTGTCATAATGTAGAAGAGACAGTAGATCTAGCTGGTCTGTCATAATATAATAGAAACAGTAGACCTAGCTTGTCTGTCGTAATATAGTAGAGACAGTAGATGTAACTGGTGTGTCATAATATAATAGGGACAGTAGATCTATCTGGTCTGTCATAATATAACAGAGACAGGAGATCTAGCTTGTCTGTGATAATATAATAGAGACAGTAGATCTAACTGGTCTGTCGTAATATAATTGGGACATTAGGTCTTGCTGGTCTGTCATAATATAATAGAGACAGTAGATCTAGCTGGTCTGTCATAATATAAAAGAGACAGTAGATCTAGCTGGTCTGTCGTAATATAGTAGAGACAGTAGATGTAACTGGTGTGTCATAATATAATAGGGACAGTAGATATATCTGGTCTGTCATACTATAATAGATACAGTAGATCTAGCTGGTCTGTCATAATATAATAGAGACAGTAGATCTATCTGGTCTGTCATAATGTAGAAGAGACAGTAGATCTAGCTGGTCTGTCATAATATAATAGAAACAGTAGACCTAGCTTGTCTGTCATAATATAGTAGAGACAATAGATCTAGCTGGTCTGTCATAATATAATAGAGACAGTAGATCTAGCTGGTCTGTCATAATATAAAAGAGACAGTAGATCTAGCTGGTCTGTCGTAATATAGTAGAGACAGTAGATGTAACTGGTGTGTCATAATATAATAGGGACAGTAGATATATCTGGTCTGTCATACTATAATAGATACAGTAGATCTAGCTGGTCTGTCATAATATAATAGAGACAGTAGATCTATCTGGTCTGTCATAATGTAGAAGAGACAGTAGATCTAGCTGGTCTGTCATAATATAATAGAAACAGTAGATCTAGCTGGTCTGTCATAATGTATTAGAAACAGTAGATCTAGCTGGTCTGTCATAATATAATAGACACAGTAGACCTAGCTGGTCTGTCATAATATAGTAGAGACAGTAGATCTAGCTGGTCTGTCATAATATAATAGAGACAGTAGATCTAGCTGGTCTGTCATAATATAAAAGAGACAGTAGATCTAGCTGGTCTGTCGTAATATAGTAGAGACATTAGATGTAACTGGTGTGTCATAATATAATAGGGACAGTAGATCTATCTGGTCTGTCATACTATGATAGAGACAGGAGATCTAGCTTGTCTGTGATAATATAATAGAGACATTAGGTCTTGCTGGTCTGTCATAATACAGTAGAGACAGTAGATCTATCTGGTCTGTCATAATATAATAGAGAAAGTAGATCTAGCTGTTCTGTCATAATATAATAGAGATATTAGATCTAGTTGGTCTGTCATAATATAATAGGTACAGTAGATCTATCTGGTCTGTCATAATATAATAGATACAGTAGATCTAGCTGGTCTGTCATAATATAATAGAGACTGTAGATCTAGCTGGTCTGTCATAATATAATAGAGACAGTAGATCTAGCTGGTCTGTCGTAATATAGTAGAGACAGTAGACCTAGCTGGTCTGTCGTAATATAGTAGAGACAGTAGATGTAACTGGTGTGTCATAATATAATAGGGACAGTAGATCTATCTGGTCTGTCATAATATAATAGAGACAGGAGATCTAGCTTGTCTGTGATAATATAATAGAGACATTAGGTCTTGCTGGTCTGTCATAATATAGTAGAGACAGTAGATCTATCTGGTCTGTCATAATATAATAGAGACAGTAGATCTAGCTGGTCTGTCATAATATAGTAGAGACAGTAGATCTAGCTGGTTGGTCAAAATATAGTAGAGACAGTAGATCTAGCTGGTCTGTCATAAAATAATAGATACAGTAGATCTAGCTGGTCTGTCATAATATATTAAAAACAGTAGATCTAGCTGGTCTGTCATAATATAATAGAGACAGTAGACCTAGCTGGTCTGTCATAATATAATAGGGACATTAGGTCTTGCTGGTCTGTCATAATATAATGGAGACTTTAGGTCTAGCTGGTCTGTCATAATATAATAGGGACATTAGGTCTTGCTGGTCTGTCATACTATAGTAGAGACAGTAGATCTAGCTGGTCTGTCATAATATAAAAGAGACAGTAGATCTAGCTGGTCTGTCGTAATATAGTAGAGACAGTAGATGTAACTGGTGTGTCATAATATAATAGGGACAGTAGATCTATCTGGTCTGTCATAATATAATAGAGACAGGAGATCTAGCTTGTCTGTGATAATATAATAGAGACATTAGGTCTTGCTGGTCTGTCATAATATAGTAGAGACAGTAGATCTATCTGGTCTGTCATAATATAATAGAGACAGTAGATCTAGCTGGTCTGTCAAAATATAGTAGAGACAGTAGATCTAGCTGGTTGGTCATAATATAGTAGAGACAGTAGATCTAGCTGGTCTGTCATAAAATAATAGATACAGTAGATCTAGCTGGTCTGTCATAATATATTAAAAACAGTAGATCTAGCTGGTCTGTCATAATATAATAGAGACAGTAGACCTAGCTGGTCTGTCGTAATATAGTAGAGACAGTAGATTTAACTGGTGTGTCATTATATAATAGAGATAGTAGATCTACCTGGTCTGTCATTATATAATAGAGACATTAGATCTTGCTGGTCTGTCATAATATAATAGAGACAGTAGATCTAGCTGGTCTGTCATAATATAATAGGGACATTAGGTCTTGCTGGTCTGTCATAATATAATGGAGACTTTAGATCTAGCTGGTCTGTCATAATATAATAGAGATAGTAGATCTACCTGGTCTGTCATTATATAATAGAGACAGTAGATCTTGCTTGTCTGTCATAATATAATAGAGACAGTAGATCTAGCTGGTCTGTGATAATATAATAGAGACAGTAGATCTAGCTGGTCTGTCATAATATAATAGAGACAGTAGATCTAGCTGGTCTGTCATAATATAATAGAAACAGTAGACCTATCTGGTCTGTCATAATATAGTAGAGACAGTAGATCTAGCTGGTGTGTCATAATATAATAGGGATAGTAGATCTATGTGGTCTGTCATAATATAATAGAGACAGTAGATCTAGCTTGTCTGTGATAATATAATAGAGACAGTAGATCTAGCTGGTCTGTCATAATATAATAGAGACAGTAGATCTACCTGGTCTGTCATAATATTGTAGAGACAGTAGATCTAGCTGGTGTGTCATAATATAATAGGGACAGTAGATCTATGTGGTCTGTCATAATATAATAGAGACAGCAGATCTAGCTTGTCTGTGATAATATTATAGAGACAGTAGATCTAGCTGGTCTGTCATAATTTAGAAGAGACAGTAGATCTAGCTGGTCTGTCATAATATAATGGAAACAGTAGATCTAGCTGGTCTGTCATTATATTGTAGAGACAGTAGATCTAGCTGGTCTGTCATAATATAATAGAGTCAGTAGATCTAGCTGGTCTGTCATAATACAATAGAGACAGTAGATTTAGCTGGTCTGTCATAATATAGTAGATACAGTAGATCTAGCTGGTCTGTCATAATATAATAGAGGCAGTAGATCTAGCAGGTTTGTCAGAATATATTAGAGACAGTAGATCTAGCTGGTCTGTCATAATATAATAGGGACAGTAGATCTAGCTGGTCTGTCATAATGTATTAGAAACAGTAGATCTAGCTGGTCTGTCATAATATAATAGCTACAGTAGATCTAGCTGGTCTGTCATAATATAATAAAGACAGTAGATCTATCTGGTCTTTCATAATGTAGAAGAGACAGTAGATCTAGCTGGTCTGTCATAATATAATAGACACAGTAGACCTAGCTGGTCTGTCATAATATAGTAGAGACAGTAGATCTAGCTGGTCTGTCATAATATAATAGAGACAGTAGATCTAGCTGGTCTGTCATAATATAAAAGAGACAGTAGATCTAGCTGGTCTGTCGTAATATAGTAGAGACAGTAGATGTAACTGGTGTGTCATAATATAATAGAGACAGTAGATCTAGCTGGTCTGTCATTATATTGTAGAGACAGTAGATCTAGCTGGTCTGTCATAATATAATAGAGTCAGTAGATCTAGCTGGTCTGTCATAATACAATAGAGACAGTAGATTTAGCTGGTCTGTCATAATATAGTAGATACAGTAGATCTAGCTGGTCTGTCATAATATAATAGAGGCAGTAGATCTAGCAGGTTTGTCATAATATAGTAGAGACAGTAGATCTAGCTGGTCTGTCATAATATAATAGGGACAGTAGATCTAGCTGGTCTGTCATAATGTATTAGAAACAGTAGATCTAGCTGGTCTGTCATAATATAATAGATACAATAGATCTAGCTGGTCAGTCATAATATAATAAAGACAGTAGATCTATCTGGTCTGTCATAATGTAGAAGAGACAGTAGATATAGCTGGTCTGTCATAATATAATAGACACAGTAGACCTAGCTGGTCTGTCATAATATAGTAGAGACAGTAGATCTAGCTGGTCTGTCATAATATAATAGAGACAGTAGATCTAGCTGGTCTGTCATAATATAAAAGAGACAGTAGATCTTGCTGGTCTGTCGTAATATAGTAGAGACATTAGATGTAACTGGTGTGTCATAATATAATAGGGACAGTAGATCTATCTGGTCTGTCATACTATGATAGAGACAGGAGATCTAGCTTGTCTGTGATAATATAATAGAGACATTAGGTCTTGCTGGTCTGTCATAATACAGTAGAGACAGTAGATCTATCTGGTCTGTCATAATATAATAGAGAAAGTAGATCTAGCTGTTCTGTCATAATATAATAGAGATATTAGATCTAGTTGGTCTGTCATAATATAATAGGTACAGTAGATCTATCTGGTCTGTCATAATATAATAGATACAGTAGATCTAGCTGGTCTGTCATAATATAATAGAGACTGTAGATCTAGCTGGTCTGTCATAATATAGAAGGGGTAGTAGATCTAGCTGCTCTTTCATAATATAGTAGAGAAGGTAGATAAGGCTGGTCTGTCATAATGAAGTAGAGACTGTAGATCTAGGTGATCGGTCATAATATATTAGAAACAGTAGATCTAGCTGGTCTGTCATAATATAGTAGAGACAGTAGATATAGCTGGTCTGTCATAATATAATAGATACAGTAGATCTAGCTGGTCTGTCATAATATAATAGATACAGTAGATCTAGCTGGTCTGTCATAATATAATAGGGACAGTAGATCTAGCTGGTCTGTCATAATATAATAGAGACAGTAGATCTAGGTGGTCTGTCATAATATAATAGAAACAGTAGATCTAGCTGGATTGTCATAATATCATAGAAACAGTAGATCTAGCTGGTCTGTCATAATATAATAGAAACAGTAGATCTAGCTGGTCTGTCATAATATAATAGATACAGTAGATCTAGCTGGTCTGTCATAATATAATATATACAGTAAATCTAGCAGGTCTGTCATAATATAATAGGGACATTAGATCTAGCTGGTCTGTCATAATATAGTAGAGACAGTAGATCTAGCCGGTCTGTCATAATATAGTAGAGACAGTACATCTAGCTGGTCTGTCATAATATAGTAGAGACAGTAGATCTAGCCGGTCTGTCATAATATAATAGAGATAGTAGATCTAGCTGGTCTGTCATAATATAATAGAGACATTAGATCTAGCTGGTCTGTCATAATATAATATATACAGTAAATCTAGCAGGTCTGTCATAATATAATAGGGACATTAGATCTAGCTGGTCTGTCATAATATAGATGAGACAGTAGATCTAGCCGGTCTGTCATACTATAGTAGAGACTGTAGATCTAGCTGTTCTCTCATAATATAATAGAGACAGTAGATCTAGCTGGTCTGTCATAATATAATAGAGATAGTAGATCTAGCTGGTCTGTCATAATATAGTAGAGACAGTAGATCTATCTGGTCTGTCATAATATAATAGATACAGTAGATCTAGCTGGTCTGTCATAATATAATAGAGACAGTAGACCTAGCTGGTCTGTCATAACATAATAGATACAGTAGATCTAGCTGGTCTGTCATAATATAATAGAGACTGTAGATCTAGCTGGTCTGTCATAATATAGAAGGGATAGTAGATCTAGCTGCTCTTTCATAATATAGTAGAGAAGGTAGATAAGGCTGGTCTGTCATAATATAATAGGGACAGTAGATCTAGCTGGTCTGTCATAATATAATAGAGACAGTAGATCTAGGTGGTCTGTCATAATATAATAGAAACAGTAGATCTAGCTGGTCTGTCATAATATAATATAAACAGTAGATGTAGCTGGTCTGTCATAATATAATAGAGATAGTAGATCTAGCTGGTCTGTCATAATATAATAGATACATTAGATCTAGCTGGTCTGTCATAATATAGTAGAGACAGTAGATCTAGCTGGTCTGTCATAATGTATTAGAAACAGTAGATCTAGCTGATCTGTCATAATATAGTAGAGACAGTAGATCTAGCTGGTCTGTCATAATATAATAGATACCGTAGATCTAGCTGGTCTGTCATAATATAATAGAGATAGTAGATCTAGCTGGTCTGTCATAATATAATAGGGACAGTAGATCTAGCTGGTCTGTCATAATATAATAGAAACAGTAGATCTAGCTAGTCTGTCATAATATAATAGAAACAGTAGATCTAGCTGGTCTGTCATAATATAATTGATACAGTAGATCTAGCTGGTCTGTCATAATATAATATATACAGTAGATCTAGCAGGTCTTTCATAATATAATAGGGACATTAGATCTAGCTGGTCTGTCATAATATAGTAGAGACTGTAGATCTAGCTGGTCTGTCAAAAAATATTAGAAACAGTAGATCTAGCTGGTCTGTCATAATATAGTAGAGACAGTAGATCTAGCCGGTCTGTCATAATATAGTAGAGACAGTACATCTTGCAGGTCTGTCATAATATAATAGAGACAGTAGATCTCGCTGGTCTGTCATAATATAATAGAGATAGTAGATCTAGCTGGTCTGTCATAATATAGTAGAGACAGTAGATCTAGCTGGTCTATCAACATATAATATGTACAGTAGATCTATCTGGTCTGTCATAATATAATAGATACAGTAGATCTAGCTGGTCTGTCATAATATAATAGAGACAGTAGACCTAGCTGGTCTGTCATAACATAATAGATACCGTAGATCTAGCTGGTCTGTCAACATATAATAGGTACAGTAGATCTATCTGGTCTGTCATAATACAATAGATACAGTCGATCTAGCTGGTCTGTCATAATATAATAGAGACTGTAGATCTAGCTGGTCTGTCATAATATAGAAGGGATAGTAGATCTAGCTGCTCTTTCATAATATAGTAGAGAAGGTAGATAAGGCTGGTCTTACATAATATAATAGGGACAGTAGATCTAGCTGGTCTGTTATAATATAATAGAGACAGTAGATCTAGGTGGTCTGTCATAATATAATAGAAACAGTAGATCTAGCTGGTCTGTCATAATATAATAGAAACAGTAGATCTTGCTGGTCTGTCATAATATAATAGAAACAGTAGATATAGCTGGTCTGTCATAATATAATAGAAACAGTAGATCTAGCTGGTCTGTCATAATATAATAGATACAGTAGATCTAGCTGGTCTGTCATAATATAATATATACAGTAGATCTAGCAGGTCTGTCAAAATATAATAGGGACATTAGATCTAGCTGGTCTGTCATAATATAGTAGAGATTGTAGATCTAGCTGGTCTGTCAAAAAATATTAGAAACAGTAGATCTAGCTGGTCTGTCATAATATAGTAGAGACAGTAGATCTAGCCGGTCTGTCATAATATAGTAGAGACAGTACATCTTGCAGGTCTGTCATATTATAATAGAGACAGTAGATCTCGCTGGTCTGTCATACTATAGTAGAGACTGTAGATCTTGCTGGTCTGTCATAATATAATAGCGACAGTAGATCTAGCTGGTCTGTCATAATATAATAGAGATAGTAGATCTAGCTGGTCTGTCATAATATAGTAGAGACAGTAGATCTAGCTGGTCTGTCAACATATAATATGTACAGTAGATCTATCTGGTCTGTCATAATATAATAGATACAGTAGATTTAGCTTGTCTGTCATAATATATTAGAGACAGTAGACCTAGCTGGTCTGTCATAACATAATAGATACAGTAGATCTAGCTGGTCTGTCAACATATAATAGGTACAGTAGATCTATCTGGTCTGTCATAATATAATGGACACAGTAGATCTAGCTGGTCTGTCATAATATAATAGAGACTGTAGATCTAGCTGGTCTGTCATAATATAGAAGGGATAGTAGATCTAGCTGCTCATTCATAATATAGTAGAGAAGGTAGATAAGGCTGGTCTGTCATAATATAATAGGGACAGTAGATCTAGCTGGTCTGTCATAATATAATAGAGACAGTAGATCTAGGTGGTCTGTCATAATATAATAGAAACAGTAGATCTAGCTGGTCTGTCATAATATGATAGAGATAGTAGATTTAGCTGTTCTGTCATAATATCATAGAGACATTAGATCTAGCTGGTCTGTCATAATATAGTAGAGACAGTAGATCTAGCTGGTCTGTCATAATGTATTAGAAACAGTAGATCTAAGTGATCTGTCATAATATAGTAGAGACAGTAGATCTAGCTGGTCTGTCATAATATAATAGATACAGTAGATCTAGCTGGTCTGTCATAATATAATAGAGATAGTAGATCTAGCTGGTCTGTCATAATATAATAGAGACAGTAGATCTAGGTGGTCTGTCATAATATAATAGAAACAGTAGATCTAGCTGGTCTGTCATAATATAATAGAAACAGTAGATCTAGCTGGTCTGTCATAATATAATAGAAACAGTAGATCTAGCTGGTCTGTCATAATATTTTAGATACAGTAGATCTAGCTGGTCTGTCATAAAATAATATATACAGTAGATCTAGCAGGTCTGTCATAATATAATAGGGACAATAGATCTAGCTGGTCTGTCATAATATAGTAGAGACTGTAGATCTAGGTGGTCTGTCATAATATAATAGAAACAGTAGATCTAGCTGGTCTGTCATAATATAATAGAGATAGTAGATCTAGCTGGTCTGTCATAATATAATAGAGACATTAGATCTAGCTGGTCTGTCATAATATAGTAGAGACAGTAGATCTAGCTGGTCTTTCATAATGTATTAGAAACAGTAGATCTAACTGATCTGTCATAATATAGTAGAGACAGTAGATCTAGCTGGTCTGTCATAATATAATAGATACAGTAGATCTAGCTGGTCTGTCATAATATAATAGAGATAGCAGATCTAGCTGGTCTGTCATAATATAATAGGGACAGTAGATCTAGCTGGTCTGTCATAATATAATAGAGACAGTAGATCTAGGTGGTCTGTCATAATGTAATAGAAACAGTAGATCTAGCTGGTCTGTCATAATATAATAGAAACAGTAGATCTAGCTGGTCTGTCATAATATAATATATACAGTAGATCTAGCAGGTCCGTCATAATATAATAGGAACATTAGATCTAGCTGGTCTGTCATAATATAGTAGAGACTGTAGATCTAGCTGGTCTGTCAAAAAATATTAGAAACAGTAGATCTAGCTGGTCTGTCATAATATAATAGAGACAGTAGATCTAGGTGGTCTGTCATAATATAATAGAAACAGTAGATCTAGCTGGTCTGTCATAATATCATAGAAACAGTAGATCTAGCTGGTCTGTCATAATATAATAGAAACAGTAGATCTAGCTGGTCTGTCATAATGTAATAGATACAGTAGATCTAGCTGGTCTGTCATAATATAATATATACAGTAGATCTAGCAGGTCCGTCATAATATAATAGGGACATTAGATCTAGCTGGTCTGTCATAATATAGTAGAGACTGTAGATCTAGCTGGTCTGTCAAAAAATATTAGAAACAGTAGATCTAGCTGGTCTGTCATAATATAATAGAGACAGTAGATCTAGCTGGTCTGTCATAATATAATAGATACAGTAGATCTAGCAGGTCTGTCATAATATAGTAGGGACATTAGATCTAGCTGGTCTGTCATAATATAGTAGAGACTGTAGATCTAGCTGGTCTGTCAAAAAATATTAGAAACAGTAGATCTAGCTGGTCTGTCATAATATAGTAGAGACAGTAGATCTAGCCGGTCTGTCATAATATAGTAGAGACAGTACATCTTGCAGGTCTGTCATATTATAATAGAGACAGTAGATCTCGCTGGTCTGTCATACTTTAGTAGAGACTGTAGATCTAGCTGGTCTGTCATAATATAATAGCGACAGTAGATCTAGCTGGTCTGTCATAATATAATAGAGATAGTAGATCTAGCTGGTCTGTCATAATATAGTAGAGACAGTAGATCTAGCTGGTCTGTCAACATATAATATGTACAGTAGATCTATCTGGTCTGTCATAATATAATAGATACAGTAGATTTAGCTTGTCTGTCATAATATATTAGAGACAGTAGACCTAGCTGGTCTGTCATAACATAATAGATACAGTAGATCTAGCTGGTCTGTCAACATATAATAGGTACAGTAGATCTATCTGGTCTGTCATAATATAATGGACACAGTAGATCTAGCTGGTCTGTCATAATATAATAGAGACTGTAGATCTAGCTGGTCTGTCATAATATAGAAGGGATAGTAGATCTAGCTGCTCATTCATAATATAGTAGAGAAGGTAGATAAGGCTGGTCTGTCATAATATAATAGGGACAGTAGATCTAGCTGGTCTGTCATAATATAATAGAGACAGTAGATCTAGGTGGTCTGTCATAATATAATAGAAACAGTAGATCTAGCTGGTCTGTCATAATATAATAGAGATAGTAGATTTAGCTGTTCTGTCATAATATCATAGAGACATTAGATCTAGCTGGTCTGTCATAATATAGTAGAGACAGTAGATCTAGCTGGTCTGTCATAATGTATTAGAAACAGTAGATCTAAGTGATCTGTCATAATATAGTAGAGACAGTAGATCTAGCTGGTCTGTCATAATATAATAGATACAGTAGATCTAGCTGGTCTGTCATAATATAATAGAGATAGTAGATCTAGCTGGTCTGTCATAATATAATAGGGACAGTAGATCTAGCTGGTCTGTCATAATATAATAGAGACAGTAGATCTAGGTGGTCTGTCATAATATAATAGAAACAGTAGATCTAGCTGGTCTGTCATAATATAATAGAAACAGTAGATCTAGCTGGTCTGTCATAATATAATAGAAACAGTAGATCTAGCTGGTCTGTCATAATATAATAGAAACAGTAGATCTAGCTGGTCTGTCATAATATAATATATACAGTAGATCTAGCAGGTCCGTCATAATATAATAGGGACATTAGATCTAGCTGGTCTGTCATAATATAGTAGAGACTGTAGATCTAGCTGGTCTGTCAAAAAATATTAGAAACAGTAGATCTAGCTGGTCTGTCATAATATAATAGAGACAGTAGATCTAGCTGGTCTGTCATAATATAATAGATACAGTAGATCTAGCAGGTCTGTCATAATATAGTAGGGACATTAGATCTAGCTGGTCTGTCATAATATAGTAGAGACTGTAGATCTAGCTGGTCTGTCAAAAAATATTAGAAACAGTAGATCTAGCTGGTCTGTCATAATATAGTAGAGACAGTAGATCTAGCCGGTCTGTCATAATATAGTAGAGACAGTACATCTTGCAGGTCTGTCATATTATAATAGAGACAGTAGATCTCGCTGGTCTGTCATACTTTAGTAGAGACTGTAGATCTAGCTGGTCTGTCATAATATAATAGCGACAGTAGATCTAGCTGGTCTGTCATAATATAATAGAGATAGTAGATCTAGCTGGTCTGTCATAATATAGTAGAGACAGTAGATCTAGCTGGTCTGTCAACATATAATATGTACAGTAGATCTATCTGGTCTGTCATAATATAATAGATACAGTAGATTTAGCTTGTCTGTCATAATATATTAGAGACAGTAGACCTAGCTGGTCTGTCATAACATAATAGATACAGTAGATCTAGCTGGTCTGTCAACATATAATAGGTACAGTAGATCTATCTGGTCTGTCATAATATAATGGACACAGTAGATCTAGCTGGTCTGTCATAATATAATAGAGACTGTAGATCTAGCTGGTCTGTCATAATATAGAAGGGATAGTAGATCTAGCTGCTCATTCATAATATAGTAGAGAAGGTAGATAAGGCTGGTCTGTCATAATATAATAGGGACAGTAGATCTAGCTGGTCTGTCATAATATAATAGAGACAGTAGATCTAGGTGGTCTGTCATAATATAATAGAAACAGTAGATCTAGCTGGTCTGTCATAATATAATAGAGATAGTAGATTTAGCTGTTCTGTCATAATATCATAGAGACATTAGATCTAGCTGGTCTGTCATAATATAGTAGAGACAGTAGATCTAGCTGGTCTGTCATAATGTATTAGAAACAGTAGATCTAAGTGATCTGTCATAATATAGTAGAGACAGTAGATCTAGCTGGTCTGTCATAATATAATAGATACAGTAGATCTAGCTGGTCTGTCATAATATAATAGAGATAGTAGATCTAGCTGGTCTGTCATAATATAATAGGGACAGTAGATCTAGCTGGTCTGTCATATTATAATAGAGACAGTAGATCTAGGTGGTCTGTCATAATATAATAGAAACAGTAGATCTAGCTGGTCTGTCATAATATAATAGAAACAGTAGATCTAGCTGGTCTGTCATAATATAATAGAAACAGTAGATCTAGCTGGTCTGTCATAATATAATAGAAACAGTAGATCTAGCTGGTCTGTCATAATATAATATATACAGTAGATCTAGCAGGTCCGTCATAATATAATAGGGACATTAGATCTAGCTGGTCTGTCATAATATAGTAGAGACTGCAGATCTAGCTGGTCTGTCAAAAATTTTTAGAAACAGTAGATCTAGCTGGTCTGTCATAATATAATAGAGACAGTAGATCTAGCTGGTCTGTCATAATATAATAGATACAGTAGATCTAGCAGGTCTGTCATAATATAATAGGGACATTAGATCTAGCTGGTCTGTCATAATATAGTAGAGACTGTAGATCTAGCTGATCTGTCATAATATAGTAGAGACAGTAGATCTAGCTGGTCTGTCATAATATAATAGATACAGTAGATCTAGCTGGTCTGTCATAATATAATAGAGATAGTAGATCTAGCTGGTCTGTCATAATATAATAGGGACAGTAGATCTAGCTGGTCTGTCATAATATAATAGAGACAGTAGATCTAGGTGGTCTTTCATAATGTAATAGAAACAGTAGATCTAGCTGGTCTGTCATAATATAATAGAAACAGTAGATCTAGCTGGTCTGTCATAATATAATATATACAGTAGATCTAGCAGGTCCGTCATAATATAATAGGGACATTAGATCTAGCTGGTCTGTCATAATATAGTAGAGACTGTAGATCTAGCTGGTCTGTCAAAAAATATTAGAAACAGTAGATCTAGCTGGTCTGTCATAATATAATAGAGACAGTAGATCTAGGTGGTCTGTCATAATATAATAGAAACAGTAGATCTAGCTGGTCTGTCATAATATCATAGAAACAGTAGATCTAGCTGGTCTGTCATAATATAATAGAAACAGTAGATCTAGCTGGTCTGTCATAATATAATAGATACAGTAGATCTAGCTGGTCTGTCATAATATAATATATACAGTAGATCTAGCAGGTCCGTCATAATATAATAGGGACATTAGATCTAGCTGGTCTGTCATAATATAGTAGAGACAGTAGATCTAGCTGGTCTGTCAACATATAATATGTACAGTAGATCTATCTGGTCTGTCATAATATAATAGATACAGTAGATTTAGCTTGTCTGTCATAATATATTAGAGACAGTAGACCTAGCTGGTCTGTCATAACATAATAGATACAGTAGATCTAGCTGGTCTGTCAACATATAATAGGTACAGTAGATCTATCTGGTCTGTCATAATATAATGGACACAGTAGATCTAGCTGGTCTGTCATAATATAATAGAGACTGTAGATCTAGCTGGTCTGTCATAATATAGAAGGGATAGTAGATCTAGCTGCTCATTCATAATATAGTAGAGAAGGTAGATAAGGCTGGTCTGTCATAATATAATAGGGACAGTAGATCTAGCTGGTCTGTCATAATATAATAGAGACATTAGATCTAGGTGGTCTGTCATAATATAATAGAAACAGTAGATCTAGCTGGTCTGTCATAATATAATAGAGATAGTAGATTTAGCTGTTCTGTCATAATATCATAGAGACATTAGATCTAGCTGGTCTGTCATAATATAGTAGAGACAGTAGATCTAGCTGGTCTGTCATAATGTATTAGAAACAGTAGATCTAAGTGATCTGTCATAATATAGTAGAGACAGTAGATCTAGCTGGTCTGTCATAATATAATAGATACAGTAGATCTAGCTGGTCTGTCATAATATAATAGAGATAGTAGATCTAGCTGGTCTGTCATAATATAATAGGGACAGTAGATCTAGCTGGTCTGTCATAATATAATAGAGACAGTAGATCTAGGTGGTCTGTCATAATATAATAGAAACAGTAGATCTAGCTGGTCTGTCATAATATAATATAAACAGTAGATCTAGCTGGTCTGTCATAATATAATAGGGACATTAGATCTAGCTGGTCTGTCATAATATTTTAGATACAGTAGATCTAGCTGGTCTGTCATAAAATAATATATACAGTAGATCTAGCAGGTCTGTCATAATATAATAGGGACAATAGATCTAGCTGGTCTGTCATAATATAGTAGAGACTGTAGATCTAGGTGGTCTGTCATAATATCATAGAAACAGTAGATCTAGCTGGTCTGTCATAATATAATAGAAACAGTAGATCTAGCTGGTCTGTCATAATATAATAGATACAGTAGATCTAGCTGGTCTGTCATAATATAATATATACAGTAGATCTAGCAGGTCCGTCATAATATAATAGGGACATTAGATCTAGCTGGTCTGTCATAATATAGTAGAGACTGTAGATCTAGCTGGTCTGTCAAAAAATATTAGAAACAGTAGATCTAGCTGGTCTGTCATAATATAATAGAGACAGTAGATCTAGCTGGTCTGTCATAATATAATAGATACAGTAGATCTAGCAGGTCTGTCATAATATAATAGGGACATTAGATCTAGCTGGTCTGTCATAATATAGTAGAGACAGTAGATCTAGCCGGTCTGTCATAATATAGTAGAGACAGTACATCTAGCTGGTCTGTCATAATATAATAGAGATAGTAGATCTAGCTGGTCTGTCATAATATAATAGGGACAGTAGATCTAGCTGGTCTGTCATAATATAACAGAAACAGTAGATCTAGCTAGTCTGTCATAATATAATAGAAACAGTAGATCTAGCTGGTCTGTCATAATATTTTAGATACAGTAGATCTAGCTGGTCTGTCATAAAATAATATATACAGTAGATCTAGCAGGTCTGTCATAATATAATAGGGACAATAGATCTAGCTGGTCTGTCATAATATAGTAGAGACTGTAGATCTAGGTGGTCTGTCATAATATAATAGAAACAGTAGATCTAGCTGGTCTGTCATAATATAATAGAGATAGTAGATCTAGCTGGTCTGTCATAATATAATAGAGACATTAGATCTAGCTGGTCTGTCATAATATAGTAGAGACAGTAGATCTAGCTGGTCTTTCATAATGTATTAGAAACAGTAGATCTAACTGATCTGTCATAATATAGTAGAGACAGTAGATCTAGCTGGTCTGTCATAATATAATAGATACAGTAGATCTAGCTGGTCTGTCATAATATAATAGAGATAGTAGATCTAGCTGGTCTGTCATAATATAATAGGGACAGTAGATCTAGCTGGTCTGTCATAATATAATAGAGACAGTAGATCTAGGTGGTCTGTCATAATATAATAGAAACAGTAGATCTAGCTGGTCTGTCATAATATAATAGAAACAGTAGATCTAGCTGGTCTGTCATAATATAATAGAAACAGTAGATCTAGCTGGTCTGTCATAATATTTTAGATACAGTAGATCTAGCTGGTCTGTCATAAAATAATATATACAGTAGATCTAGCAGGTCTGTCATAATATAATAGGGACAATAGATCTAGCTGGTCTGTCATAATATAGTAGAGACTGTAGATCTAGGTGGTCTGTCATAATATAATAGAAACAGTAGATCTAGCTGGTCTGTCATAATATAATAGAGATAGTAGATCTAGCTGGTCTGTCATAATATAATAGAGACATTAGATCTAGCTGGTCTGTCATAATATAGTAGAGACAGTAGATCTAGCTGGTCTTTCATAATGTATTAGAAACAGTAGATCTAACTGATCTGTCATAATATAGTAGAGACAGTAGATCTAGCTGGTCTGTCATAATATAATAGATACAGTAGATCTAGCTGGTCTGTCATAATATAATAGAGATAGTAGATCTAGCTGGTCTGTCATAATATAATAGGGACAGTAGATCTAGCTGGTCTGTCATAATATAATAGAGACAGTAGATCTAGGTGGTCTGTCATAATGTAATAGAAACAGTAGATCTAGCTGGTCTGTCATAATATAATAGAAACAGTAGATCTAGGTGGTCTGTCATAATATAATAGAAACAGTAGATCTAGCTGGTCTGTCATAATATAATAGAAACAGTAGATCTAGCTGGTCTGTCATAATATAATAGATACAGTAGATCTAGCTGGTCTGTCATAATATAATATATACAGTAGATCTAGCAGGTCCGTCATAATATAATAGGGACATTAGATCTAGCTGGTCTGTCATAATATAGTAGAGACAGTAGATCTAGCTGGTCTGTCAACATATAATATGTACAGTAGATCTATCTGGTCTGTCATAATATAATAGATACAGTAGATTTAGCTTGTCTGTCATAATATATTAGAGACAGTAGACCTAGCTGGTCTGTCATAACATAATAGACACAGTAGATCTAGCTGGTCTGTCAACATATAATAGGTACAGTAGATCTATCTGGTCTGTCATAATATAATGGACACAGTAGATCTAGCTGGTCTGTCATAATATAATAGAGACTGTAGATCTAGCTGGTCTGTCATAATATAGAAGGGATAGTAGATCTAGCTGCTCATTCATAATATAGTAGAGAAGGTAGATAAGGCTGGTCTGTCATAATATAATAGGGACAGTAGATCTAGCTGGTCTGTCATAATATAATAGAGACAGTAGATCTAGGTGGTCTGTCATAATATAATAGAAACAGTAGATCTAGCTGGTCTGTCATAATATAATAGAGATAGTAGATTTAGCTGTTCTGTCATAATATCATAGAGACATTAGATCTAGCTGGTCTGTCATAATATAGTAGAGACAGTAGATCTAGCTGGTCTGTCATAATGTATTAGAAACAGTAGATCTAAGTGATCTGTCATAATATAGTAGAGACAGTAGATCTAGCTGGTCTGTCATAATATAATAGATACAGTAGATCTAGCTGGTCTGTCATAATATAATAGAGATAGTAGATCTAGCTGGTCTGTCATAATATAATAGGGACAGTAGATCTAGCTGGTCTGTCATAATATAATAGAGACAGTAGATCTAGGTGGTCTGTCATAATATAATAGAAACAGTAGATCTAGCTGGTCTGTCATAATATAATAGAAACAGTAGATCTAGCTGGTCTGTCATAATATAATAGAAACAGTAGATCTAGCTGGTCTGTCATAATATTTTAGATACAGTAGATCTAGCTGGTCTGTCATAAAATAATATATACAGTAGATCTAGCAGGTCTGTCATAATATAATAGGGACAATAGATCTAGCTGGTCTGTCATAATATAGTAGAGACTGTAGATCTAGGTGGTCTGTCATAATATAATAGAAACAGTAGATCTAGCTGGTCTGTCATAATATAATAGAGATAGTAGATCTAGCTGGTCTGTCATAATATAATAGAGACATTAGATCTAGCTGGTCTGTCATAATATAGTAGAGACAGTAGATCTAGCTGGTCTTTCATAATGTATTAGAAACAGTAGATCTAACTGATCTGTCATAATATAGTAGAGACAGTAGATCTAGCTGGTCTGTCATAATATAATAGATACAGTAGATCTAGCTGGTCTGTCATAATATAATAGAGATAGTAGATCTAGCTGGTCTGTCATAATATAATAGGGACAGTAGATCTAGCTGGTCTGTCATAATATAATAGAGACAGTAGATCTAGGTGGTCTGTCATAATGTAATAGAAACAGTAGATCTAGCTGGTCTGTCATAATATAATAGAAACAGTAGATCTAGCTGGTCTGTCATAATATAATATATACAGTAGATCTAGCAGGTCCGTCATAATATAATAGGGACATTAGATCTAGCTGGTCTGTCATAATATAGTAGAGACTGTAGATCTAGCTGGTCTGTCAAAAAATATTAGAAACAGTAGATCTAGCTGGTCTGTCATAATATAATAGATACAGTAGATCTAGGTGGTCTGTCATAATATAATAGAAACAGTAGATCTAGCTGGTCTGTCATAATATCATAGAAACAGTAGATCTAGCTGGTCTGTCATAA
This sequence comes from Oncorhynchus clarkii lewisi, assembly GCF_045791955.1. Lineage (NCBI taxonomy): Eukaryota > Metazoa > Chordata > Actinopteri > Salmoniformes > Salmonidae > Oncorhynchus > Oncorhynchus clarkii. Next base: position 111,768 of record NW_027257987.1, on the reverse strand, counting down.
TATAATAGAAACAGTAGATCTAGCTGGTCTGTCATAATATAATAGATACAGTAGATCTAGCTGGTCTGTCATAATATAATATATACAGTAGATCTAGCAGGTCCGTCATAATATAATAGGGACATTAGATCTAGCTGGTCTGTCATAATATAGTAGAGACTGTAGATCTAGCTGGTCTGTCAAAAAATATTAGAAACAGTAGATCTAGCTGGTCTGTCATAATATAATAGAGACAGTAGATCTAGCTGGTCTGTCATAATATAATAGATACAGTAGATCTAGCAGGTCTGTCATAATATAATAGGGACATTAGATCTAGCTGGTCTGTCATAATATAGTAGAGACAGTAGATCTAGCCGGTCTGTCATAATATAGTAGAGACAGTACATCTAGCTGGTCTGTCATAATATAATAGAGATAGTAGATCTAGCTGGTCTGTCATAATATAATAGAGACATTAGATCTAGCTGGTCTGTCATAATATAGTAGAGACAGTAGATCTAGCTGGTCTTTCATAATGTATTAGAAACAGTAGATCTAACTGATCTGTCATAATATAGTAGAGACAGTAGATCTAGCTGGTCTGTCATAATATAATAGATACAGTAGATCTAGCTGGTCTGTCATAATATAATAGAGATAGTAGATCTAGCTGGTCTGTCATAATATAATAGGGACAGTAGATCTAGCTGGTCTGTCATAATATAATAGAGACAGTAGATCTAGGTGGTCTGTCATAATGTAATAGAAACAGTAGATCTAGCTGGTCTGTCATAATATAATAGAAACAGTAGATCTAGGTGGTCTGTCATAATATAATAGAAACAGTAGATCTAGCTGGTCTGTCATAATATAATAGAAACAGTAGATCTAGCTGGTCTGTCATAATATAATAGATACAGTAGATCTAGCTGGTCTGTCATAATATAATATATACAGTAGATCTAGCAGGTCCGTCATAATATAATAGGGACATTAGATCTAGCTGGTCTGTCATAATATAGTAGAGACAGTAGATCTAGCTGGTCTGTCAACATATAATATGTACAGTAGATCTATCTGGTCTGTCATAATATAATAGATACAGTAGATTTAGCTTGTCTGTCATAATATATTAGAGACAGTAGACCTAGCTGGTCTGTCATAACATAATAGACACAGTAGATCTAGCTGGTCTGTCAACATATAATAGGTACAGTAGATCTATCTGGTCTGTCATAATATAATGGACACAGTAGATCTAGCTGGTCTGTCATAATATAATAGAGACTGTAGATCTAGCTGGTCTGTCATAATATAGAAGGGATAGTAGATCTAGCTGCTCATTCATAATATAGTAGAGAAGGTAGATAAGGCTGGTCTGTCATAATATAATAGGGACAGTAGATCTAGCTGGTCTGTCATAATATAATAGAGACAGTAGATCTAGGTGGTCTGTCATAATATAATAGAAACAGTAGATCTAGCTGGTCTGTCATAATATAATAGAGATAGTAGATCTAGCTGGTCTGTCATAATATAATAGAGACATTAGATCTAGCTGGTCTGTCATAATATAGTAGAGACAGTAGATCTAGCTGGTCTTTCATAATGTATTAGAAACAGTAGATCTAACTGATCTGTCATAATATAGTAGAGACAGTAGATCTAGCTGGTCTGTCATAATATAATAGATACAGTAGATCTAGCTGGTCTGTCATAATATAATAGAGATAGTAGATCTAGCTGGTCTGTCATAATATAATAGGGACAGTAGATCTAGCTGGTCTGTCATAATATAATAGAGACAGTAGATCTAGGTGGTCTGTCATAATATAATAGAAACAGTAGATCTAGCTGGTCTGTCATAATATAATAGAAACAGTAGATCTAGCTGGTCTGTCATAATATAATAGAAACAGTAGATCTAGCTGGTCTGTCATAATATTTTAGATACAGTAGATCTAGCTGGTCTGTCATAAAATAATATATACAGTAGATCTAGCAGGTCTGTCATAATATAATAGGGACAATAGATCTAGCTGGTCTGTCATAATATAGTAGAGACTGTAGATCTAGGTGGTCTGTCATAATATAATAGAAACAGTAGATCTAGCTGGTCTGTCATAATATAATAGAGATAGTAGATCTAGCTGGTCTGTCATAATATAATAGAGACATTAGATCTAGCTGGTCTGTCATAATATAGTAGAGACAGTAGATCTAGCTGGTCTTTCATAATGTATTAGAAACAGTAGATCTAACTGATCTGTCATAATATAGTAGAGACAGTAGATCTAGCTGGTCTGTCATAATATAATAGATACAGTAGATCTAGCTGGTCTGTCATAATATAATAGAGATAGTAGATCTAGCTGGTCTGTCATAATATAATAGGGACAGTAGATCTAGCTGGTCTGTCATAATATAATAGAGACAGTAGATCTAGGTGGTCTGTCATAATGTAATAGAAACAGTAGATCTAGCTGGTCTGTCATAATATAATAGAAACAGTAGATCTAGGTGGTCTGTCATAATATAATAGAAACAGTAGATCTAGCTGGTCTGTCATAATATAATAGAAACAGTAGATCTAGCTGGTCTGTCATAATATAATAGATACAGTAGATCTAGCTGGTCTGTCATAATATAATATATACAGTAGATCTAGCAGGTCCGTCATAATATAATAGGGACATTAGATCTAGCTGGTCTGTCATAATATAGTAGAGACAGTAGATCTAGCTGGTCTGTCAACATATAATATGTACAGTAGATCTATCTGGTCTGTCATAATATAATAGATACAGTAGATTTAGCTTGTCTGTCATAATATATTAGAGACAGTAGACCTAGCTGGTCTGTCATAACATAATAGACACAGTAGATCTAGCTGGTCTGTCAACATATAATAGGTACAGTAGATCTATCTGGTCTGTCATAATATAATGGACACAGTAGATCTAGCTGGTCTGTCATAATATAATAGAGACTGTAGATCTAGCTGGTCTGTCATAATATAGAAGGGATAGTAGATCTAGCTGCTCATTCATAATATAGTAGAGAAGGTAGATAAGGCTGGTCTGTCATAATATAATAGGGACAGTAGATCTAGCTGGTCTGTCATAATATAATAGAGACAGTAGATCTAGGTGGTCTGTCATAATATAATAGAAACAGTAGATCTAGCTGGTCTGTCATAATATAATAGAGATAGTAGATTTAGCTGTTCTGTCATAATATCATAGAGACATTAGATCTAGCTGGTCTGTCATAATATAGTAGAGACAGTAGATCTAGCTGGTCTGTCATAATGTATTAGAAACAGTAGATCTAAGTGATCTGTCATAATATAGTAGAGACAGTAGATCTAGCTGGTCTGTCATAATATAATAGATACAGTAGATCTAGCTGGTCTGTCATAATATAATAGAGATAGTAGATCTAGCTGGTCTGTCATAATATAATAGGGACAGTAGATCTAGCTGGTCTGTCATAATATAATAGAGACAGTAGATCTAGGTGGTCTGTCATAATATAATAGAAACAGTAGATCTAGCTGGTCTGTCATAATATAATAGAAACAGTAGATCTAGCTGGTCTGTCATAATATAATAGAAACAGTAGATCTAGCTGGTCTGTCATAATATTTTAGATACAGTAGATCTAGCTGGTCTGTCATAAAATAATATATACAGTAGATCTAGCAGGTCTGTCATAATATAATAGGGACAATAGATCTAGCTGGTCTGTCATAATATAGTAGAGACTGTAGATCTAGGTGGTCTGTCATAATATAATAGAAACAGTAGATCTAGCTGGTCTGTCATAATATAATAGAGATAGTAGATCTAGCTGGTCTGTCATAATATAATAGAGACATTAGATCTAGCTGGTCTGTCATAATATAGTAGAGACAGTAGATCTAGCTGGTCTTTCATAATGTATTAGAAACAGTAGATCTAACTGATCTGTCATAATATAGTAGAGACAGTAGATCTAGCTGGTCTGTCATAATATAATAGATACAGTAGATCTAGCTGGTCTGTCATAATATAATAGAGATAGTAGATCTAGCTGGTCTGTCATAATATAATAGGGACAGTAGATCTAGCTGGTCTGTCATAATATAATAGAGACAGTAGATCTAGGTGGTCTGTCATAATGTAATAGAAACAGTAGATCTAGCTGGTCTGTCATAATATAATAGAAACAGTAGATCTAGCTGGTCTGTCATAATATAATATATACAGTAGATCTAGCAGGTCCGTCATAATATAATAGGGACATTAGATCTAGCTGGTCTGTCATAATATAGTAGAGACTGTAGATCTAGCTGGTCTGTCAAAAAATATTAGAAACAGTAGATCTAGCTGGTCTGTCATAATATAATAGATACAGTAGATCTAGGTGGTCTGTCATAATATAATAGAAACAGTAGATCTAGCTGGTCTGTCATAATATCATAGAAACAGTAGATCTAGCTGGTCTGTCATAATATAATAGAAACAGTAGATCTAGCTGGTCTGTCATAATATAATAGATACAGTAGATCTAGCTGGTCTGTCATAATATAATATATACAGTAGATCTAGCAGGTCCGTCATAATATAATAGGGACATTAGATCTAGCTGGTCTGTCATAATATAGTAGAGACTGTAGATCTAGCTGGTCTGTCAAAAAATATTAGAAACAGTAGATCTAGCTGGTCTGTCATAATATAATAGAGACAGTAGATCTAGCTGGTCTGTCATAATATAATAGATACAGTAGATCTAGCAGGTCTGTCATAATATAATAGGGACATTAGATCTAGCTGGTCTGTCATAATATAGTAGAGACAGTAGATCTAGCCGGTCTGTCATAATATAGTAGAGACAGTACATCTAGCTGGTCTGTCATAATATAATAGAGATAGTAGATCTAGCTGGTCTGTCATAATATAATAGAGACATTAGATCTAGCTGGTCTGTCATAATATAGTAGAGACAGTAGATCTAGCTGGTCTTTCATAATGTATTAGAAACAGTAGATCTAACTGATCTGTCATAATATAGTAGAGACAGTAGATCTAGCTGGTCTGTCATAATATAATAGATACAGTAGATCTAGCTGGTCTGTCATAATATAATAGAGATAGTAGATCTAGCTGGTCTGTCATAATATAATAGGGACAGTAGATCTAGCTGGTCTGTCATAATATAATAGAGACAGTAGATCTAGGTGGTCTGTCATATTGTAATAGAAACAGTAGATCTAGCTGGTCTGTCATAATATAATAGAAACAGTAGATCTAGGTGGTCTGTCATAATATAATAGAAACAGTAGATCTAGCTGGTCTGTCATAATATAATAGAAACAGTAGATCTAGCTGGTCTGTCATAATATAATAGATACAGTAGATCTAGCTGGTCTGTCATAATATAATATATACAGTAGATCTAGCAGGTCCGTCATAATATAATAGGGACATTAGATCTAGCTGGTCTGTCATAATATAGTAGAGACAGTAGATCTAGCTGGTCTGTCAACATATAATATGTACAGTAGATCTATCTGGTCTGTCATAATATAATAGATACAGTAGATTTAGCTTGTCTGTCATAATATATTAGAGACAGTAGACCTAGCTGGTCTGTCATAACATAATAGACACAGTAGATCTAGCTGGTCTGTCAACATATAATAGGTACAGTAGATCTATCTGGTCTGTCATAATATAATGGACACAGTAGATCTAGCTGGTCTGTCATAATATAATAGAGACTGTAGATCTAGCTGGTCTGTCATAATATAGAAGGGATAGTAGATCTAGCTGCTCATTCATAATATAGTAGAGAAGGTAGATAAGGCTGGTCTGTCATAATATAATAGGGACAGTAGATCTAGCTGGTCTGTCATAATATAATAGAGACAGTAGATCTAGGTGGTCTGTCATAATATAATAGAAACAGTAGATCTAGCTGGTCTGTCATAATATAATAGAGATAGTAGATTTAGCTGTTCTGTCATAATATCATAGAGACATTAGATCTAGCTGGTCTGTCATAATATAGTAGAGACAGTAGATCTAGCTGGTCTGTCATAATGTATTAGAAACAGTAGATCTAAGTGATCTGTCATAATATAGTAGAGACAGTAGATCTAGCTGGTCTGTCATAATATAATAGATACAGTAGATCTAGCTGGTCTGTCATAATATAATAGAGATAGTAGATCTAGCTGGTCTGTCATAATATAATAGGGACAGTAGATCTAGCTGGTCTGTCATAATATAATAGAGACAGTAGATCTAGGTGGTCTGTCATAATATAATAGAAACAGTAGATCTAGCTGGTCTGTCATAATATAATAGAGACATTAGATCTAGCTGGTCTGTCATAATATAGTAGAGACAGTAGATCTAGCTGGTCTTTCATAATGTATTAGAAACAGTAGATCTAACTGATCTGTCATAATATAGTAGAGACAGTAGATCTAGCTGGTCTGTCATAATATAATAGATACAGTAGATCTAGCTGGTCTGTCATAATATAATAGAGATAGTAGATCTAGCTGGTCTGTCATAATATAATAGGGACAGTAGATCTAGCTGGTCTGTCATAATATAATAGAGACAGTAGATCTAGGTGGTCTGTCATAATGTAATAGAAACAGTAGATCTAGCTGGTCTGTCATAATATAATAGAAACAGTAGATCTAGCTGGTCTGTCATAATATAATATATACAGTAGATCTAGCAGGTCCGTCATAATGTAATAGGGACATTAGATCTAGCTGGTCTGTCATAATATAGTAGAGACTGTAGATCTAGCTGGTCTGTCAAAAAATATTAGAAACAGTAGATCTAGCTGGTCTGTCATAATATAATAGATACAGTAGATCTAGGTGGTCTGTCATAATATAATAGAAACAGTAGATCTAGCTGGTCTGTCATAATATCATAGAAACAGTAGATCTAGCTGGTCTGTCATAATATAATAGAAACAGTAGATCTAGCTGGTCTGTCATAATATAATAGATACAGTAGATCTAGCTGGTCTGTCATAATATAATATATACAGTAGATCTAGCAGGTCCGTCATAATATAATAGGGACATTAGATCTAGCTGGTCTGTCATAATATAGTAGAGACTGTAGATCTAGCTGGTCTGTCAAAAAATATTAGAAACAGTAGATCTAGCTGGTCTGTCATAATATAATAGAGACAGTAGATCTAGCTGGTCTGTCATAATATAATAGATACAGTAGATCTAGCAGGTCTGTCATAATATAATAGGGACATTAGATCTAGCTGGTCTGTCATAATATAGTAGAGACAGTAGATCTAGCCGGTCTGTCATAATATAGTAGAGACAGTACATCTAGCTGGTCTGTCATAATATAATAGAGATAGTAGATCTAGCTGGTCTGTCATAATATAATAGGGACAGTAGATCTAGCTGGTCTGTCATAATATAACAGAAACAGTAGATCTAGCTAGTCTGTCATAATATAATAGAAACAGTAGATCTAGCTGGTCTGTCATAATATTTTAGATACAGTAGATCTAGCTGGTCTGTCATAAAATAATATATACAGTAGATCTAGCAGGTCTGTCATAATATAATAGGGACAATAGATCTAGCTGGTCTGTCATAATATAGTAGAGACTGTAGATCTAGGTGGTCTGTCATAATATAATAGAAACAGTAGATCTAGCTGGTCTGTCATAATATAATAGAGATAGTAGATCTAGCTGGTCTGTCATAATATAATAGAGAAATTAGATCTAGCTGGTCTGTCATAATATAGTAGAGACAGTAGATCTAGCTGGTCTTTCATAATGTATTAGAAACAGTAGATCTAACTGATCTGTCATAATATAGTAGAGACAGTAGATCTAGCTGGTCTGTCATAATATAATAGATACAGTAGATCTAGCTCGTCTGTCATAATATAATAGAGATAGTAGATCTAGCTGGTCTGTCATAATATAATAGGGACAGTAGATCTAGCTGGTCTGTCATAATATAATAGAGACATTAGATCTAGCTGGTCTGTCATAATATAGTAGAGACTGTAGATCTAGGTGGTCTGTCATAATATAATAGAAACAGTAGATCTAGCTGGTCTGTCATAATATCATAGAGACAGTAGATCTAGCTGGTCTGTCATAATATAATAGAAACAGTAGATCTAGCTGGTCTGTCATAATATAATAGATACAGTAGATCTAGCTGGTCTGTCATAATATAATATATACAGTAGATCTAGCAGGTCCGTCATAATATAATAGGGACATTAGATCTAGCTGGTCTGTCATAATATAGTAGAGACTGTAGATCTAGCTGGTCTGTCAAAAAATATTAGAAACAGTAGATCTAGCTGGTCTGTCATAATATAATAGAGACAGTAGATCTAGGTGGTCTGTCATAATATAATAGAAACAGTAGATCTAGCTGGTCTGTCATAATATCATAGAAACAGTAGATCTAGCTGGTCTGTCATAATATAATAGAAACAGTAGATCTAGCTGGTCTGTCATAATATAATAGATACAGTAGATCTAGCAGGTCTGTCATAATATAATAGGGACATTAGATCTAGCTGGTCTGTCATAATATAGTAGAGACAGTAGATCTAGCCGGTCTGTCATAATATAGTAGAGACAGTACATCTAGCTGGTCTGTCATAATATAATAGAGATAGTAGATCTAGCTGGTCTGTCATAATATAATAGGGACAGTAGATCTAGCTGGTCTGTCATAATATAATAGAAACAGTAGATCTAGCTAGTCTGTCATAATATAATAGAAACAGTAGATCTAGCTGGTCTGTCATAATATAATAGATACAGTAGATCTATCTGGTCTGTCATAATATAATATATACAGTAGATCTAGCAGGTCTTTCATAATATAATAGGGACATTAGATCTAGCTGGTCTGTCATAATATAGTAGAGACTGTAGATCTAGCTGGTCTGTCAAAAAATATTAGAAACAGTAGATCTAGCTGGTCTGTCATAATATAGTAGAGACAGTAGATCTAGCCGGTCTGTCATAATATAGTAGAGACAGTACATCTTGCAGGTCTGTCATAATATAATAGAGACAGTAGATCTCGCTGGTCTGTCATAATATAATAGAGATAGTAGATCTAGCTGGTCTGTCATAATATAGTAGAGACAGTAGATCTAGCTGGTCTATCAACATATAATATGTACAGTAGATCTATCTGGTCTGTCATAATATAATAGATACAGTAGATCTAGCTGGTCTGTCATAATATAATAGAGACAGTAGACCTAGCTGGTCTGTCATAACATAATAGATACCGTAGATCTAGCTGGTCTGTCAACATATAATAGGTACAGTAGATCTATCTGGTCTGTCATAATACAATAGATACAGTCGATCTAGCTGGTCTGTCATAATATAGAAGGGATAGTAGATCTAGCTGCTCATTCATAATATAGTAGAGAAGGTAGATAAGGCTGGTCTGTCATAATATAATAGGGACAGTAGATCTAGCTGGTCTGTCATAATATAATAGAGACAGTAGATCTAGGTGGTCTGTCATAATATAATAGAAACAGTAGATCTAGCTGGTCTGTCATAATATAATAGAGATAGTAGATTTAGCTGTTCTGTCATAATATCATAGAGACATTAGATCTAGCTGGTCTGTCATAATATAGTAGAGACAGTAGATCTAGCTGGTCTGTCATAATGTATTAGAAACAGTAGATCTAAGTGATCTGTCATAATATAGTAGAGACAGTAGATCTAGCTGGTCTGTCATAATATAATAGATACAGTAGATCTAGCTGGTCTGTCATAATATAATAGAGATAGTAGATCTAGCTGGTCTGTCATAATATAATAGGGACAGTAGATCTAGCTGGTCTGTCATAATATAATAGAGACAGTAGATCTAGGTGGTCTGTCATAATATAATAGAAACAGTAGATCTAGCTGGTCTGTCATAATATAATAGAAACAGTAGATCTAGCTGGTCTGTCATAATATAATAGAAACAGTAGATCTAGCTGGTCTGTCATAATATTTTAGATACAGTAGATCTAGCTGGTCTGTCATAAAATAATATATACAGTAGATCTAGCAGGTCTGTCATAATATAATAGGGACAATAGATCTAGCTGGTCTGTCATAATATAGTAGAGACTGTAGATCTAGGTGGTCTGTCATAATATAATAGAAACAGTAGATCTAGCTGGTCTGTCATAATATAATAGAGATAGTAGATCTAGCTGGTCTGTCATAATATAATAGAGACATTAGATCTAGCTGGTCTGTCATAATATAGTAGAGACAGTAGATCTAGCTGGTCTTTCATAATGTATTAGAAACAGTAGATCTAACTGATCTGTCATAATATAGTAGAGACAGTAGATCTAGCTGGTCTGTCATAATATAATAGATACAGTAGATCTAGCTGGTCTGTCATAATATAATAGAGATAGTAGATCTAGCTGGTCTGTCATAATATAATAGGGACAGTAGATCTAGCTGGTCTGTCATAATATAATAGAGACAGTAGATCTAGGTGGTCTGTCATAATGTAATAGAAACAGTAGATCTAGCTGGTCTGTCATAATATAATAGAAACAGTAGATCTAGCTGGTCTGTCATAATATAATATATACAGTAGATCTAGCAGGTCCGTCATAATATAATAGGGACATTAGATCTAGCTGGTCTGTCATAATATAGTAGAGACTGTAGATCTAGCTGGTCTGTCAAAAAATATTAGAAACAGTAGATCTAGCTGGTCTGTCATAATATAATAGATACAGTAGATCTAGGTGGTCTGTCATAATATAATAGAAACAGTAGATCTAGCTGGTCTGTCATAATATCATAGAAACAGTAGATCTAGCTGGTCTGTCATAATATAATAGAAACAGTAGATCTAGCTGGTCTGTCATAATATAATAGATACAGTAGATCTAGCTGGTCTGTCATAATATAATATATACAGTAGATCTAGCAGGTCCGTCATAATATAATAGGGACATTAGATCTAGCTGGTCTGTCATAATATAGTAGAGACTGTAGATCTAGCTGGTCTGTCAAAAAATATTAGAAACAGTAGATCTAGCTGGTCTGTCATAATATAATAGAGACAGTAGATCTAGCTGGTCTGTCATAATATAATAGATACAGTAGATCTAGCAGGTCTGTCATAATATAATAGGGACATTAGATCTAGCTGGTCTGTCATAATATAGTAGAGACAGTAGATCTAGCCGGTCTGTCATAATATAGTAGAGACAGTACATCTAGCTGGTCTGTCATAATATAATAGAGATAGTAGATCTAGCTGGTCTGTCATAATATAATAGGGACAGTAGATCTAGCTGGTCTGTCATAATATAACAGAAACAGTAGATCTAGCTAGTCTGTCATAATATAATAGAAACAGTAGATCTAGCTGGTCTGTCATAATATTTTAGATACAGTAGATCTAGCTGGTCTGTCATAAAATAATATATACAGTAGATCTAGCAGGTCTGTCATAATATAATAGGGACAATAGATCTAGCTGGTCTGTCATAATATAGTAGAGACTGTAGATCTAGGTGGTCTGTCATAATATAATAGAAACAGTAGATCTAGCTGGTCTGTCATAATATAATAGAGATAGTAGATCTAGCTGGTCTGTCATAATATAATAGAGAAATTAGATCTAGCTGGTCTGTCATAATATAGTAGAGACAGTAGATCTAGCTGGTCTTTCATAATGTATTAGAAACAGTAGATCTAACTGATCTGTCATAATATAGTAGAGCCAGTAGATCTAGCTGGTCTGTCATAATATAATAGATACAGTAGATCTAGCTGGTCTGTCATAATATAATAGAGATAGTAGATCTAGCTGGTCTGTCATAATATAATAGGGACAGTAGATCTAGCTGGTCTGTCATAATATAATAGAGACATTAGATCTAGCTGGTCTGTCATAATATAGTAGAGACTGTAGATCTAGGTGGTCTGTCATAATATAATAGAAACAGTAGATCTAGCTGGTCTGTCATAATATCATAGAGACAGTAGATCTAGCTGGTCTGTCATAATATAATAGAAACAGTAGATCTAGCTGGTCTGTCATAATATAATAGATACAGTAGATCTAGCTGGTCTGTCATAATATAATATATACAGTAGATCTAGCAGGTCCGTCATAATATAATAGGGACATTAGATCTAGCTGGTCTGTCATAATATAGTAGAGACTGTAGATCTAGCTGGTCTGTCAAAAAATATTAGAAACAGTAGATCTAGCTGGTCTGTCATAATATAATAGAGACAGTAGATCTAGGTGGTCTGTCATAATATAATAGAAACAGTAGATCTAGCTGGTCTGTCATAATATCATAGAAACAGTAGATCTAGCTGGTCTGTCATAATATAATAGAAACAGTAGATCTAGCTGGTCTGTCATAATATAATAGATACAGTAGATCTAGCAGGTCTGTCATAATATAATAGGGACATTAGATCTAGCTGGTCTGTCATAATATAGTAGAGACAGTAGATCTAGCCGGTCTGTCATAATATAGTAGAGACAGTACATCTAGCTGGTCTGTCATAATATAATAGAGATAGTAGATCTAGCTGGTCTGTCATAATATAATAGGGACAGTAGATCTAGCTGGTCTGTCATAATATAATAGAAACAGTAGATCTAGCTAGTCTGTCATAATATAATAGAAACAGTAGATCTAGCTGGTCTGTCATAATATAATAGATACAGTAGATCTATCTGGTCTGTCATAATATAATATATACAGTAGATCTAGCAGGTCTTTCATAATATAATAGGGACATTAGATCTAGCTGGTCTGTCATAATATAGTAGAGACTGTAGATCTAGCTGGTCTGTCAAAAAATATTAGAAACAGTAGATCTAGCTGGTCTGTCATAATATAGTAGAGACAGTAGATCTAGCCGGTCTGTCATAATATAGTAGAGACAGTACATCTTGCAGGTCTGTCATAATATAATAGAGACAGTAGATCTCGCTGGTCTGTCATAATATAATAGAGATAGTAGATCTAGCTGGTCTGTCATAATATAGTAGAGACAGTAGATCTAGCTGGTCTATCAACATATAATATGTACAGTAGATCTATCTGGTCTGTCATAATATAATAGATACAGTAGATCTAGCTGGTCTGTCATAATATAATAGAGACAGTAGACCTAGCTGGTCTGTCATAACATAATAGATACCGTAGATCTAGCTGGTCTGTCAACATATAATAGGTACAGTAGATCTATCTGGTCTGTCATAATACAATAGATACAGTCGATCTAGCTGGTCTGTCATAATATAGAAGGGATAGTAGATCTAGCTGCTCATTCATAATATAGTAGAGAAGGTAGATAAGGCTGGTCTGTCATAATATAATAGGGACAGTAGATCTAGCTGGTCTGTCATAATATAATAGAGACAGTAGATCTAGGTGGTCTGTCATAATATAATAGAAACAGTAGATCTAGCTGGTCTGTCATAATATAATAGAGATAGTAGATTTAGCTGTTCTGTCATAATATCATAGAGACATTAGATCTAGCTGGTCTGTCATAATATAGTAGAGACAGTAGATCTAGCTGGTCTGTCATAATGTATTAGAAACAGTAGATCTAAGTGATCTGTCATAATATAGTAGAGACAGTAGATCTAGCTGGTCTGTCATAATATAATAGATACAGTAGATCTAGCTGGTCTGTCATAATATAATAGAGATAGTAGATCTAGCTGGTCTGTCATAATATAATAGGGACAGTAGATCTAGCTGGTCTGTCATAATATAATAGAGACAGTAGATCTAGGTGGTCTGTCATAATATAATAGAAACAGTAGATCTAGCTGGTCTGTCATAATATAATAGAAACAGTAGATCTAGCTGGTCTGTCATAATATAATAGAAACAGTAGATCTAGCTGGTCTGTCATAATATTTTAGATACAGTAGATCTAGCTGGTCTGTCATAAAATAATATATACAGTAGATCTAGCAGGTCTGTCATAATATAATAGGGACAATAGATCTAGATGGTCTGTCATAATATAGTAGAGACTGTAGATCTAGGTGGTCTGTCATAATATAATAGAAACAGTAGATCTAGCTGGTCTGTCATAATATAATAGAGATAGTAGATCTAGCTGGTCTGTCATAATATAATAGAGACATTAGATCTAGCTGGTCTGTCATAATATAGTAGAGACAGTAGATCTAGCTGGTCTTTCATAATGTATTAGAAACAGTAGATCTAACTGATCTGTCATAATATAGTAGAGACAGTAGATCTAGCTGGTCTGTCATAATATAATAGATACAGTAGATCTAGCTGGTCTGTCATAATATAATAGAGATAGTAGATCTAGCTGGTCTGTCATAATATAATAGGGACAGTAGATCTAGCTGGTCTGTCATAATATAATAGAGACAGTAGATCTAGGTGGTCTGTCATAATGTAATAGAAACAGTAGATCTAGCTGGTCTGTCATAATATAATAGAAACAGTAGATCTAGCTGGTCTGTCATAATATAATATATACAGTAGATCTAGCAGGTCCGTCATAATGTAATAGGGACATTAGATCTAGCTGGTCTGTCATAATATAGTAGAGACTGTAGATCTAGCTGGTCTGTCAAAAAATATTAGAAACAGTAGATCTAGCTGGTCTGTCATAATATAATAGATACAGTAGATCTAGGTGGTCTGTCATAATATAATAGAAACAGTAGATCTAGCTGGTCTGTCATAATATCATAGAAACAGTAGATCTAGCTGGTCTGTCATAATATAATAGAAACAGTAGATCTAGCTGGTCTGTCATAATATAATAGATACAGTAGATCTAGCTGGTCTGTCATAATATAATATATACAGTAGATCTAGCAGGTCCGTCATAATATAATAGGGACATTAGATCTAGCTGGTCTGTCATAATATAGTAGAGACTGTAGATCTAGCTGGTCTGTCAAAAAATATTAGAAACAGTAGATCTAGCTGGTCTGTCATAATATAATAGAGACAGTAGATCTAGCTGGTCTGTCATAATATAATAGATACAGTAGATCTAGCAGGTCTGTCATAATATAATAGGGACATTAGATCTAGCTGGTCTGTCATAATATAGTAGAGACAGTAGATCTAGCCGGTCTGTCATAATATAGTAGAGACAGTACATCTAGCTGGTCTGTCATAATATAATAGAGATAGTAGATCTAGCTGGTCTGTCATAATATAATAGGGACAGTAGATCTAGCTGGTCTGTCATAATATAACAGAAACAGTAGATCTAGCTAGTCTGTCATAATATAATAGAAACAGTAGATCTAGCTGGTCTGTCATAATATTTTAGATACAGTAGATCTAGCTGGTCTGTCATAAAATAATATATACAGTAGATCTAGCAGGTCTGTCATAATATAATAGGGACAATAGATCTAGCTGGTCTGTCATAATATAGTAGAGACTGTAGATCTAGGTGGTCTGTCATAATATAATAGAAACAGTAGATCTAGCTGGTCTGTCATAATATAATAGAGATAGTAGATCTAGCTGGTCTGTCATAATATAATAGAGACATTAGATCTAGCTGGTCTGTCATAATATAGTAGAGACAGTAGATCTAGCTGGTCTTTCATAATGTATTAGAAACAGTAGATCTAACTGATCTGTCATAATATAGTAGAGACAGTAGATCTAGCTGGTCTGTCATAATATAATAGAGACATTAGATCTAGCTGGTCTGTCATAATATAGTAGAGACAGTAGATCTAGCTGGTCTTTCATAATGTATTAGAAACAGTAGATCTAACTGATCTGTCATAATATAGTAGAGACAGTAGATCTAGCTGGTCTGTCATAATATTTTAGATACAGTAGATCTAGCTGGTCTGTCATAAAATAATATATACAGTAGATCTAGCAGGTCTGTCATAATATAATAGGGACAATAGATCTAGCTGGTCTGTCATAATATAGTAGAGACTGTAGATCTAGGTGGTCTGTCATAATATAATAGAAACAGTAGATCTAGCTGGTCTGTCATAATATAATAGAGATAGTAGATCTAGCTGGTCTGTCATAATATAATAGAGACATTAGATCTAGCTGGTCTGTCATAATATAGTAGAGACAGTAGATCTAGCTGGTCTTTCATAATGTATTAGAAACAGTAGATCTAACTGATCTGTCATAATATAGTAGAGACAGTAGATCTAGCTGGTCTGTCATAATATAATAGATACAGTAGATCTAGCTGGTCTGTCATAATATAATAGAGATAGTAGATCTAGCTGGTCTGTCATAATATAATAGGGACAGTAGATCTAGCTGGTCTGTCATAATATAATAGAGACAGTAGATCTAGGTGGTCTGTCATAATGTAATAGAAACAGTAGATCTAGCTGGTCTGTCATAATATAATAGAAACAGTAGATCTAGCTGGTCTGTCATAATATAATATATACAGTAGATCTAGCAGGTTCGTCATAATATAATAGGGACATTAGATCTAGCTGGTCTGTCATAATATAGTAGAGACTGTAGATCTAGGTGGTCTGTCATAATATAATAGAAACAGTAGATCTAGCTGGTCTGTCATAATATCATAGAAACAGTAGATCTAGCTGGTCTGTCATAATATAATAGAAACAGTAGATCTAGCTGGTCTGTCATAATATAATAGATACAGTAGATCTAGCTGGTCTGTCATAATATAATATATACAGTAGATCTAGCAGGTCCGTCATAATATAATAGGGACATTAGATCTAGCTGGTCTGTCATAATATAGTAGAGACTGTAGATCTAGCTGGTCTGTCAAAAAATATTAGAAACAGTAGATCTAGCTGGTCTGTCATAATATAATAGAGACAGTAGATCTAGGTAGTCTGTCATAATATAATAGAAACAGTAGATCTAGCTGGTCTGTCATAATATCATAGAAACAGTAGATCTAGCTGGTCTGTCATAATATAATAGAAACAGTAGATCTAGCTGGTCTGTCATAATATAATAGATACAGTAGATCTAGCAGG
Source organism: Oncorhynchus clarkii lewisi (assembly GCF_045791955.1). Taxonomy (NCBI): domain Eukaryota; kingdom Metazoa; phylum Chordata; class Actinopteri; order Salmoniformes; family Salmonidae; genus Oncorhynchus; species Oncorhynchus clarkii. Next base: position 94,721 of record NW_027257987.1, on the reverse strand, counting down.
TCTGTCATAATATAATAGGGACATTAGATCTAGCTGGTCTGTCATAATATAGTAGAGACAGTAGATCTAGCCGGTCTGTCATAATATAGTAGAGACAGTACATCTAGCTGGTCTGTCATAATATAATAGAGATAGTAGATCTAGCTGGTCTGTCATAATATAATAGGGACAGTAGATCTAGCTGGTCTGTCATAATATAATAGAAACAGTAGATCTAGCTAGTCTGTCATAATATAATAGAAACAGTAGATCTAGCTGGTCTGTCATAATATAATAGATACAGTAGATCTATCTGGTCTGTCATAATATAATATATACAGTAGATCTAGCAGGTCTTTCATAATATAATAGGGACATTAGATCTAGCTGGTCTGTCATAATATAGTAGAGACTGTAGATCTAGCTGGTCTGTCAAAAAATATTAGAAACAGTAGATCTAGCTGGTCTGTCATAATATAGTAGAGACAGTAGATCTAGCCGGTCTGTCATAATATAGTAGAGACAGTACATCTTGCAGGTCTGTCATAATATAATAGAGACAGTAGATCTCGCTGGTCTGTCATAATATAATAGAGATAGTAGATCTAGCTGGTCTGTCATAATATAGTAGAGACAGTAGATCTAGCTGGTCTATCAACATATAATATGTACAGTAGATCTATCTGGTCTGTCATAATATAATAGATACAGTAGATCTAGCTGGTCTGTCATAATATAATAGAGACAGTAGACCTAGCTGGTCTGTCATAACATAATAGATACCGTAGATCTAGCTGGTCTGTCAACATATAATAGGTACAGTAGATCTATCTGGTCTGTCATAATACAATAGATACAGTCGATCTAGCTGGTCTGTCATAATATAATAGAGACTGTAGATCTAGCTGGTCTGTCATAATATAGAAGGGATAGTAGATCTAGCTGCTCTTTCATAATATAGTAGAGAAGGTAGATAAGGCTGGTCTTACATAATATAATAGGGACAGTAGATCTAGCTGGTCTGTTATAATATAATAGAGACAGTAGATCTAGGTGGTCTGTCATAATATAATAGAAACAGTAGATCTAGCTGGTCTGTCATAATATAATAGAAACAGTAGATCTAGCTGGTCTGTCATAATATAATAGAAACAGTAGATCTAGCTGGTCTGTCATAATATAATAGAAACAGTAGATCTAGCTGGTCTGTCATAATATAGTAGAGACAGTAGATCTAGCTGGTCTGTCATAATATAGTAGAGACTGTAGATCTAGCTGGTCTGTCAAAAAATATAAGAAACAGTAGATCTAGCTGGTCTGTCATAATATAGTATAGACAGTAGATCTAGCCGGTCTGTCATAATATAGTAGAGACAGTACATCTTGCAGGTCTGTCATAATATAATAGATACAGTAGATCTAGCTGGTCTGTCATAATATAATAGTGACAGTAGACCTAGCTGGTCTGTCATAATATAGAAGGGATAGTAGATCTAGCTGCTCTTTCATAATATAGTAGAGAAGGTAGATTAGGCTGGTCTGTCATAATGAAGTAGAGACTGTAGATCTAGGTGATCGGTCATAATATATTAGAATCAGTAGATCAAGCTGGTCTGTCATAATATAATTGATACATTAGATCTAGCTGGTCTGTCGTAATATAATAAAGTCAGTAGATCTACCTGGTCTGTCATAATATAGCAGAGACAGTAGATCTAGCTTGTCTGTCATAATATAATAGGGACAGTAGATCTAGCTGGTCTGTCATAATATAATAGAAACAGTAGATCTAGGTGGTCTGTCATAATATAATAGAAACAGTAGATCTAGCTGGTCTGTCATAATATAATAGAAACAGTAGATCTAGCTGGTCTGTCATAATATAATATATACAGTAGATCTAGCAGGTCCGTCATAATATAATAGGGACATTAGATCTAGCTGGTCTGTCATAATATAGTAGAGACTGTAGATCTAGCTGGTCTGTCAAAAAATATTAGAAACAGTAGATCTAGCTGGTCTGTCATAATATAATAGAGACAGTAGATCTAGGTGGTCTGTCATAATATAATAGAAACAGTAGATCTAGCTGGTCTGTCATAATATCATAGAAACAGTAGATCTAGCTGGTCTGTCATAATATAATAGAAACAGTAGATCTAGCTGGTCTGTCATAATATAATAGATACAGTAGATCTAGCTGGTCTGTCATAATATAATATATACAGTAGATCTAGCAGGTCCGTCATAATATAATAGGGACATTAGATCTAGCTGGTCTGTCATAATATAGTAGAGACTGTAGATCTAGCTGGTCTGTCAAAAAATATTAGAAACAGTAGATCTAGCTGGTCTGTCATAATATAATAGAGACAGTAGATCTAGCTGGTCTGTCATAATATAATAGATACAGTAGATCTAGCAGGTCTGTCATAATATAATAGGGACATTAGATCTAGCTGGTCTGTCATAATATAGTAGAGACAGTAGATCTAGCCGGTCTGTCATAATATAGTAGAGACAGTACATCTAGCTGGTCTGTCATAATATAATAGAGATAGTAGATCTAGCTGGTCTGTCATAATATAATAGGGACAGTAGATCTAGCTGGTCTGTCATAATATAACAGAAACAGTAGATCTAGCTAGTCTGTCATAATATAATAGAAACAGTAGTTCTAGCTGGTCTGTCATAATATTTTAGATACAGTAGATCTAGCTGGTCTGTCATAAAATAATATATACAGTAGATCTAGCAGGTCTGTCATAATATAATAGGGACAATAGATCTAGCTGGTCTGTCATAATATAGTAGAGACTGTAGATCTAGGTGGTCTGTCATAATATAATAGAAACAGTAGATCTAGCTGGTCTGTCATAATATAATTGAGATAGTAGATCTAGCTGGTCTGTCATAATATAATAGAGACATTAGATCTAGCTGGTCTGTCATAATATAGTAGAGACAGTAGATCTAGCTGGTCTTTCATAATGTATTAGAAACAGTAGATCTAACTGATCTGTCATAATATAGTAGAGACAGTAGATCTAGCTGGTCTTTCATAATATAATAGATACAGTAGATCTAGGTGGTCTGTCATAATATAGTAGAGACTGTAGATCTAGCTGGTCTGTCAAAAAATATTAGAAACAGTAGATCTAGCTGGTCTGTCATAATATAGTATAGACAGTAGATCTAGCCGGTCTGTCATAATATAGTAGAGACAGTACATCTTGCAGGTCTGTCATAATATAATAGATACAGTAGATCTAGCTGGTCTGTCATAATATAATAGTGACAGTAGACCTAGCTGGTCTGTCATAATATAGAAGGGATAGTAGATCTAGCTGCTCTTTCATAATATAGTAGAGAAGGTAGATTAGGCTGGTCTGTCATAATGAAGTAGAGACTGTAGATCTAGGTGATCGGTCATAATATATTAGAATCAGTAGATCAAGCTGGTCTGTCATAATATAATTGATACATTAGATCTAGCTGGTCTGTCGTAATATAATAAAGTCAGTAGATCTACCTGGTCTGTCATAATATAGCAGAGACAGTAGATCTAGCTTGTCTGTCATAATATAATAGGGACAGTAGATCTAGCTGGTCTGTCATAATATAATAGAAACAGTAGATCTAGGTGGTCTGTCATAATATAATAGAAACAGTAGATCTAGCTGGTCTGTCATAATATAATAGAAACAGTAGATCTAGCTGGTCTGTCATAATATAATATATACAGTAGATCTAGCAGGTCCGTCATAATATAATAGGGACATTAGATCTAGCTGGTCTGTCATAATATAGTAGAGACTGTAGATCTAGCTGGTCTGTCAAAAAATATTAGAAACAGTAGATCTAGCTGGTCTGTCATAATATAATAGAGACAGTAGATCTAGGTGGTCTGTCATAATATAATAGAAACAGTAGATCTAGCTGGTCTGTCATAATATCATAGAAACAGTAGATCTAGCTGGTCTGTCATAATATAATAGAAACAGTAGATCTAGCTGGTCTGTCATAATATAATAGATACAGTAGATCTAGCTGGTCTGTCATAATATAATATATACAGTAGATCTAGCAGGTCCGTCATAATATAATAGGGACATTAGATCTAGCTGGTCTGTCATAATATAGTAGAGACTGTAGATCTAGCTGGTCTGTCAAAAAATATTAGAAACAGTAGATCTAGCTGGTCTGTCATAATATAATAGAGACAGTAGATCTAGCTGGTCTGTCATAATATAATAGATACAGTAGATCTAGCAGGTCTGTCATAATATAATAGGGACATTAGATCTAGCTGGTCTGTCATAATATAGTAGAGACAGTAGATCTAGCCGGTCTGTCATAATATAGTAGAGACAGTACATCTAGCTGGTCTGTCATAATATAATAGAGATAGTAGATCTAGCTGGTCTGTCATAATATAATAGGGACAGTAGATCTAGCTGGTCTGTCATAATATAACAGAAACAGTAGATCTAGCTAGTCTGTCATAATATAATAGAAACAGTAGGTCTAGCTGGTCTGTCATAATATTTTAGATACAGTAGATCTAGCTGGTCTGTCATAAAATAATATATACAGTAGATCTAGCAGGTCTGTCATAATATAATAGGGACAATAGATCTAGCTGGTCTGTCATAATATAGTAGAGACTGTAGATCTAGGTGGTCTGTCATAATATAATAGAAACAGTAGATCTAGCTGGTCTGTCATAATATAATTGAGATAGTAGATCTAGCTGGTCTGTCATAATATAATAGAGACATTAGATCTAGCTGGTCTGTCATAATATAGTAGAGACAGTAGATCTAGCTGGTCTTTCATAATGTATTAGAAACAGTAGATCTAACTGATCTGTCATAATATAGTAGAGACAGTAGATCTAGCTGGTCTGTCATAATATAATAGATACAGTAGATCTAGCTGGTCTGTCATAATATAATAGAGATAGTAGATCTAGCTGGTCTGTCATAATATAATAGGGACAGTAGATCTAGCTGGTCTGTCATAATATAATAGAGACAGTAGATCTAGGTGGTCTGTCATAATGTAATAGAAACAGTAGATCTAGCTGGTCTGTCATAATATAATAGAAACAGTAGATCTAGCTGGTCTGTCATAATATAATATATACAGTAGATCTAGCAGGTCCGTCATAATATAATAGGGACATTAGATCTAGCTGGTCTGTCATAATATAGTAGAGACTGTAGATCTAGGTGGTCTGTCATAATATAATAGAAACAGTAGATCTAGCTGGTCTGTCAAAATATCATAGAAACAGTAGATCTAGCTGGTCTGTCATAATATAATAGAAACAGTAGATCTAGCTGGTCTGTCATAATATAATAGATACAGTAGATCTAGCTGGTCTGTCATAATATAATATATACAGTAGATCTAGCAGGTCCGTCATAATATAATAGGGACATTAGATCTAGCTGGTCTGTCATAATATAGTAGAGACTGTAGATCTAGCTGGTCTGTCAAAAAATATTAGAAACAGTAGATCTAGCTGGTCTGTCATAATATAATAGAGACAGTAGATCTAGGTGGTCTGTCATAATATAATAGAAACAGTAGATCTAGCTGGTCTGTCATAATATCATAGAAACAGTAGATCTAGCTGGTCTGTCATAATATAATAGAAACAGTAGATCTAGCTGGTCTGTCATAATATAATAGATACAGTAGATCTAGCAGGTCTGTCATAATATAATAGGGACATTAGATCTAGCTGGTCTGTCATAATATAGTAGAGACAGTAGATCTAGCCGGTCTGTCATAATATAGTAGAGACAGTACATCTAGCTGGTCTGTCATAATATAATAGAGATAGTAGATCTAGCTGGTCTGTCATAATATAATAGGGACAGTAGATCTAGCTGGTCTGTCATAATATAATAGAAACAGTAGATCTAGCTAGTCTGTCATAATATAATAGAAACAGTAGATCTAGCTGGTCTGTCATAATATAATAGATACAGTAGATCTATCTGGTCTGTCATAATATAATATATACAGTAGATCTAGCAGGTCTTTCATAATATAATAGGGACATTAGATCTAGCTGGTCTGTCATAATATAGTAGAGACAGTAGATCTAGCTGGTCTGTCAAAAAATATTAGAAACAGTAGATCTAGCTGGTCTGTCATAATATAGTAGAGACAGTAGATCTAGCCGGTCTGTCATAATATAGTAGAGACAGTACATCTTGCAGGTCTGTCATAATATAATAGAGACAGTAGATCTCGCTGGTCTGTCATAATATAATAGAGATAGTAGATCTAGCTGGTCTGTCATAATATAGTAGAGACAGTAGATCTAGCTGGTCTATCAACATATAATATGTACAGTAGATCTATCTGGTCTGTCATAATATAATAGATACAGTAGATCTAGCTGGTCTGTCATAATATAATAGATTCCGTAGATCTAGCTGGTCTGTCAACATATAATAGGTACAGTAGATCTATCTGGTCTGTCATAATACAATAGATACAGTCGATCTAGCTGGTCTGTCATAATATAATAGAGACTGTAGATCTAGCTGGTCTGTCATAATATAGAAGGGATAGTAGATCTAGCTGCTCTTTCATAATATAGTAGAGAAGGTAGATAAGGCTGGTCTTACATAATATAATAGGGACAGTAGATCTAGCTGGTCTGTTATAATATAATAGAGACAGTAGATCTAGGTGGTCTGTCATAATATAATAGAAACAGTAGATCTAGCTGGTCTGTCATAATATAATAGAAACAGTAGATCTAGCTGGTCTGTCATAATATAATAGAAACAGTAGATCTAGCTGGTCTGTCATAATATAATAGAAACAGTAGATCTAGCTGGTCTGTCATAATATAGTATAGACAGTAGATCTAGCCGGTCTGTCATAATATAGTAGAGACAGTACATCTTGCAGGTCTGTCATAATATAATAGATACAGTAGATCTAGCTGGTCTGTCATAATATAATAGTGACAGTAGACCTAGCTGGTCTGTCATAATATAGAAGGGATAGTAGATCTAGCTGCTCTTTCATAATATAGTAGAGAAGGTAGATTAGGCTGGTCTGTCATAATGAAGTAGAGACTGTAGATCTAGGTGATCGGTCATAATATATTAGAATCAGTAGATCAAGCTGGTCTGTCATAATATAATTGATACATTAGATCTAGCTGGTCTGTCGTAATATAATAAAGTCAGTAGATCTACCTGGTCTGTCATAATATAGCAGAGACAGTAGATCTAGTTTGTCTGTCATAATATAATAGGGACAGTAGATCTAGCTGGTCTGTCATAATATAATAGAAACAGTAGATCTAGGTGGTCTGTCATAATATAATAGAAACAGTAGATCTAGCTGGTCTGTCATAATATAATAGAGACATTAGATCTAGCTGGTCTGTCATAATATAGTAGAGACAGTAGATCTAGCTGGTCTGTCATAATGTATTAGAAACAGTAGATCTAGCTGATCTGTCATAATATAGTAGAGAGAGTAGATCTAGCTGGTCTGTCATAATATAGTAGAGACATTAGATCTAGCTGGTCTGTCATAATATAGTAGATACAGTAGATCTAGCTGGTCTGTCATAATATAATAGAGATAGTAGATCTAGCTGGTCTGTCATAATATAATAGAGACAGGAGATCTAGGTGGTCTGTCATAATATAATAGAAACAGTAGATCTAGCTGGTCTGTCATAAAATAATAGAGACATTAGATCTAGCTGGTCTGTCATAATATAGTAGATACAGTAGATCGAGCTGGTCTGTCATAATATAGTAGAGACAGTAGATCTAGCTGGTCTGTCATAATATAATAGAGACAGTAGATCTAGCTGGTCTGTCAAAATATAGTAGAGACATTAGATCTAGCTGGTCTGTCATAATATAGTAGATACAGTAGATCTAGCTGGTCTGTCATAATATAATATAAACAGTAGATCTGGCTGGTCTGTCATAATATTTTAGATACAGTAGATCTAGCTGGTCTGTCATAATATAATATATACAGTAGATCTAGCAGGTCTGTCATAATATAATAGGGACATTAGATCTAGCTGGTCTGTCATAATATAGTAGAGACTGTAGATCTAGCTGGTTTGTCAAAAAATATTAGAAACAGTAGATCTAGCTGGTCTGTCATAATATAGTAGATACAGTATATCTAGCTGGTCTGTCATAATATAATAGAAACAGTAGATCTAGCTGGTCTGTCATAATATTTTAGATACAGTAGATCTAGCTGGTCTGTCATAATATAATATATACAGTAGATCTAGCAGGTCTGTCATAATATAATAGGGACATTAGATCTAGCTGGTCTGTCATAATATAGTAGAGACTGTAGATCTAGCTGGTCTGTCAAAAAATATTAGAAACAGTAGATCTAGCTGGTCTGTCATAATATAGTAGAGACAGTAGATCTAGGTGGTCTGTCATAATATAATAGAAACAGTAGATCTAGCTGGTCTGTCATAATATAATAGAGACAGTAGATCTAGCTGGTCTGTCATAATATAATAGGGACAGTAGATCTAGCTGGTCTGTCATAATATAATAGAGACAGTAGATCTAGGTGGTCTGTCATAATATAATAGAAACAGTAGATCTAGCTGGTCTGTCATAATATAATAGAAACAGTAGATCTAGCTGGTCTGTCATAATATAATAGAGACAGTAGATCTAGCTGGTCTGTCATAATATAATAGATACAGTAGATCTAGCTGGTCTGTCATAATATAATATATACAGTAGATCTAGCAGGTCTGTCATAATATAATAGGGACATTAGATCTAGCTGGTCTGTCATAATATAGTAGAGACTGTAGATCTAGCTGGTCTGTCAAAAAATATTAGAAACAGTAGATCTAGCTGGTCTGTCATAATATAGTAGAGACAGTAGATCTAGCCGGTCTGTCATAATATAGTAGAGACAGTACATCTTGCAGGTCTGTCATAATATAATAGATACAGTAGATCTAGCTGGTCTGTCATAATATAATAGCGACAGTAGACCTAGCTGGTCTGTCATAATATAGAAGGGATAGTAGATCTAGCTGCTCTTTCATAATATAGTAGAGAAGGTAGATTAGGCTGGTCTGTCATAATGAAGTAGAGACTGTAGATCTAGGTGATCGGTCATAATATATTAGAAAGAGTAGATCAAGCTGGTCTGTCATAATATAATTGATACATTAGATCTAGCTGGTATGTCGTAATATAATAGAGTCAGTAGATCTACCTGGTCTGTCATAATATAGCAGAGACAGTAGATCTAGCTGGTCTGTCATAATGTAATAGGGACAGTAGATCTAGCTGGTCTGTCATAATATAATAGAAACAGTAGATCTAGGTGGTCTGTCATAATATAATAGAAACAGTAGATCTAGCTGGTCTGTCATAATATAATAGAGACATTAGATCTAGCTGGTCTGTCATAATATAGTAGAGACAGTAGATCTAGCTGGTCTGTCATAATGTATTAGAAACAGTAGATCTAGCTGATCTGTCATAATATAGTAGAGAGAGTAGATCTAGCTGGTCTGTCATAATATAGAATAGACAGTAGATCTAGCTGGTCTGTCATAATATAATAGAGATAGTAGATCTCGCTGGTCTGTCATAATATAGAAGAGACAGTAGACATAGCTGGTCTGTCATAATGTATTGTAAACAGTAGATCTAGCTGGTCTGCCATAATATAGTAGGGACTGTAGATCTAGCTTGTCTGTCATAATATAATAGAGACAGTAGATCTAGCTGGTCTGTCATAATATAATAGATACAGTAGATCTAGCTGGTCTGTCATAATATAATAGAGATAGTAGATCTAGCTGGTCTGTCATAATATAATAGGGACAGTAGATCTAGCTGGTCTGTCATAATATAATAGAGACAGTAGATCTAGGTGGTCTGTCATAATGTAATAGAAACAGTAGATCTAGCTGGTCTGTCATAATATAATAGAAACAGTAGATCTAGCTGGTCTGTCATAATATAATATATACAGTAGATCTAGCAGGTCCGTCATAATATAATAGGGACATTAGATCTAGCTGGTCTGTCATAATATAGTAGAGACTGTAGATCTAGCTGGTCTGTCAAAAAATATTAGAAACAGTAGATCTAGCTGGTCTGTCATAATATAATAGAGACAGTAGATCTAGGTGGTCTGTCATTATATAATAGAAACAGTAGATCTAGCTGGTCTGTCATAATATCATAGAAACAGTAGATCTAGCTGGTCTGTCATAATATAATAGAAACAGTAGATCTAGCTGGTCTGTCATAATATAATAGATACAGTAGATCTAGCTGGTCTGTCATAATATAATATATACAGTAGATCTAGCAGGTCCGTCATAATATAATAGGGACATTAGATCTAGCTGGTCTGTCATAATATAGTAGAGACAGTAGATCTAGCTGGTCTGTCAACATATAATATGTACAGTAGATCTATCTGGTCTGTCATAATATAATAGATACAGTAGATTTAGCTTGTCTGTCATAATATATTAGAGACAGTAGACCTAGCTGGTCTGTCATAACATAATAGATACAGTAGATCTAGCTGGTCTGTCAACATATAATAGGTACAGTAGATCTATCTGGTCTGTCATAATATAATGGACACAGTAGATCTAGCTGGTCTGTCATAATATAATAGAGACTGTAGATCTAGCTGGTCTGTCATAATATAGAAGGGATAGTAGATCTAGCTGCTCATTCATAATATAGTAGAGAAGGTAGATAAGGCTGGTCTGTCATAATATAATAGGGACAGTAGATCTAGCTGGTCTGTCATAATATAATAGAGACAGTAGATCTAGGTGGTCTGTCATAATATAATAGAAACAGTAGATCTAGCTGGTCTGTCATAATATAATAGAGATAGTAGATTTAGCTGTTCTGTCATAATATCATAGAGACATTAGATCTAGCTGGTCTGTCATAATATAGTAGAGACAGTAGATCTAGCTGGTCTGTCATAATGTATTAGAAACAGTAGATCTAAGTGATCTGTCATAATATAGTAGAGACAGTAGATCTAGCTGGTCTGTCATAATATAATAGATACAGTAGATCTAGCTGGTCTGTCATAATATAATAGAGATAGTAGATCTAGCTGGTCTGTCATAATATAATAGGGACAGTAGATCTAGCTGGTCTGTCATAATATAATAGAGACAGTAGATCTAGGTGGTCTGTCATAATGTAATAGAAACAGTAGATCTAGCTGGTCTGTCATAATATAATAGAAACAGTAGATCTAGCTGGTCTGTCATAATATAATAGAAACAGTAGATCTAGCTGGTCTGTCATAATATTTTAGATACAGTAGATCTAGCTGGTCTGTCATAAAATAATATATACAGTAGATCTAGCAGGTCTGTCATAATATAATAGGGACAATAGATCTAGCTGGTCTGTCATAATATAGTAGAGACTGTAGATCTAGGTGGTCTGTCATAATATAATAGAAACAGTAGATCTAGCTGGTCTGTCATAATATAATAGAGATAGTAGATCTAGCTGGTCTGTCATAATATAATAGAGACATTAGATCTAGCTGGTCTGTCATAATATAGTAGAGACAGTAGATCTAGCTGGTCTTTCATAATGTATTAGAAACAGTAGATCTAACTGATCTGTCATAATATAGTAGAGACAGTAGATCTAGCTGGTCTGTCATAATATAATAGATACAGTAGATCTAGCTGGTCTGTCATAATATAGAAGGGATAGTAGATCTAGCTGCTCATTCATAATATAGTAGAGAAGGTAGATAAGGCTGGTCTGTCATAATATAATAGGGACAGTAGATCTAGCTGGTCTGTCATAATATAATAGAGACAGTAGATCTAGGTGGTCTGTCATAATATAATAGAAACAGTAGATCTAGCTGGTCTGTCATAATATAATAGAGATAGTAGATTTAGCTGTTCTGTCATAATATCATAGAGACATTAGATCTAGCTGGTCTGTCATAATATAGTAGAGACAGTAGATCTAGCTGGTCTGTCATAATGTATTAGAAACAGTAGATCTAAGTGATCTGTCATAATATAGTAGAGACAGTAGATCTAGCTGGTCTGTCATAATATAATAGATACAGTAGATCTAGCTGGTCTGTCATAATATAATAGAGATAGTAGATCTAGCTGGTCTGTCATAATATAATAGGGACAGTAGATCTAGCTGGTCTGTCATAATATAATAGAGACAGTAGATCTAGGTGGTCTGTCATAATGTAATAGAAACAGTAGATCTAGCTGGTCTGTCATAATATAATAGAAACAGTAGATCTAGCTGGTCTGTCATAATATAATAGAAACAGTAGATCTAGCTGGTCTGTCATAATATTTTAGATACAGTAGACCTAGCTGGTCTGTCATAAAATAATATATACAGTAGATCTAGCAGGTCTGTCATAATATAATAGGGACAATAGATCTAGCTGGTCTGTCATAATATAGTAGAGACTGTAGATCTAGGTGGTCTGTCATAATATAATAGAAACAGTAGATCTAGCTGGTCTGTCATAATATAATAGAGATAGTAGATCTAGCTGGTCTGTCATAATATAATAGAGACATTAGATCTAGCTGGTCTGTCATAATATAGTAGAGACAGTAGATCTAGCTGGTCTTTCATAATGTATTAGAAACAGTAGATCTAACTGATCTGTCATAATATAGTAGAGACAGTAGATCTAGCTGGTCTGTCATAATATAATAGAGATAGTAGATCTCGCTGGTCTGTCATAATATAGAAGAGACAGTAGACATAGCTGGTCTGTCATAATGTATTGTAAACAGTAGATCTAGCTGGTCTGCCATAATATAGTAGGGACTGTAGATCTAGCTTGTCTGTCATAATATAATAGAGACAGTAGATCTAGCTGGTCTGTCATAATATAATAGATACAGTAGATCTAGCTGGTCTGTCATAATATAATAGAGATAGTAGATCTAGCTGGTCTGTCATAATATAATAGGGACAGTAGATCTAGCTGGTCTGTCATAATATAATAGAGACAGTAGATCTAGGTGGTCTGTCATAATGTAATAGAAACAGTAGATCTAGCTGGTCTGTCATAATATAATAGAAACAGTAGATCTAGCTGGTCTGTCATAATATAATATATACAGTAGATCTAGCAGGTCCGTCATAATATAATAGGGACATTAGATCTAGCTGGTCTGTCATAATATAGTAGAGACTGTAGATCTAGCTGGTCTGTCAAAAAATATTAGAAACAGTAGATCTAGCTGGTCTGTCATAATATAATAGAGACAGTAGATCTAGGTGGTCTGTCATTATATAATAGAAACAGTAGATCTAGCTGGTCTGTCATAATATCATAGAAACAGTAGATCTAGCTGGTCTGTCATAATATAATAGAAACAGTAGATCTAGCTGGTCTGTCATAATATAATAGATACAGTAGATCTAGCTGGTCTGTCATAATATAATATATACAGTAGATCTAGCAGGTCCGTCATAATATAATAGGGACATTAGATCTAGCTGGTCTGTCATAATATAGTAGAGACAGTAGATCTAGCTGGTCTGTCAACATATAATATGTACAGTAGATCTATCTGGTCTGTCATAATATAATAGATACAGTAGATTTAGCTTGTCTGTCATAATATATTAGAGACAGTAGACCTAGCTGGTCTGTCATAACATAATAGATACAGTAGATCTAGCTGGTCTGTCAACATATAATAGGTACAGTAGATCTATCTGGTCTGTCATAATATAATGGACACAGTAGATCTAGCTGGTCTGTCATAATATAATAGAGACTGTAGATCTAGCTGGTCTGTCATAATATAGAAGGGATAGTAGATCTAGCTGCTCATTCATAATATAGTAGAGAAGGTAGATAAGGCTGGTCTGTCATAATATAATAGGGACAGTAGATCTAGCTGGTCTGTCATAATATAATAGAGACAGTAGATCTAGGTGGTCTGTCATAATATAATAGAAACAGTAGATCTAGCTGGTCTGTCATAATATAATAGAGATAGTAGATTTAGCTGTTCTGTCATAATATCATAGAGACATTAGATCTAGCTGGTCTGTCATAATATAGTAGAGACAGTAGATCTAGCTGGTCTGTCATAATGTATTAGAAACAGTAGATCTAAGTGATCTGTCATAATATAGTAGAGACAGTAGATCTAGCTGGTCTGTCATAATATAATAGATACAGTAGATCTAGCTGGTCTGTCATAATATAATAGAGATAGTAGATCTAGCTGGTCTGTCATAATATAATAGGGACAGTAGATCTAGCTGGTCTGTCATAATATAATAGAGACAGTAGATCTAGGTGGTCTGTCATAATGTAATAGAAACAGTAGATCTAGCTGGTCTGTCATAATATAATAGAAACAGTAGATCTAGCTGGTCTGTCATAATATAATAGAAACAGTAGATCTAGCTGGTCTGTCATAATATTTTAGATACAGTAGATCTAGCTGGTCTGTCATAAAATAATATATACAGTAGATCTAGCAGGTCTGTCATAATATAATAGGGACAATAGATCTAGCTGGTCTGTCATAATATAGTAGAGACTGTAGATCTAGGTGGTCTGTCATAATATAATAGAAACAGTAGATCTAGCTGGTCTGTCATAATATAATAGAGATAGTAGATCTAGCTGGTCTGTCATAATATAATAGAGACATTAGATCTAGCTGGTCTGTCATAATATAGTAGAGACAGTAGATCTAGCTGGTCTTTCATAATGTATTAGAAACAGTAGATCTAACTGATCTGTCATAATATAGTAGAGACAGTAGATCTAGCTGGTCTGTCATAATATAATAGATACAGTAGATCTAGCTGGTCTGTCATAATATAATCGAGATAGTAGATCTAGCTGGTCTGTCATAATATAATAGGGACAGTAGATCTAGCTGGTCTGTCATAATATAATAGAGACAGTAGATCTAGGTGGTCTGTCATAATGTAATAGAAACAGTAGATCTAGCTGGTCTGTCATAATATAATAGAAACAGTAGATCTAGCTGGTCTGTCATAATATAATATATACAGTAGATCTAGCAGGTCCGTCATAATATAATAGGGACATTAGATCTAGCTGGTCTGTCATAATATAGTAGAGACTGTAGATCTAGCTGGTCTGTCAAAAAATATTAGAAACAGTAGATCTAGCTGGTCTGTCATAATATAATAGAGACAGTAGATCTAGGTGGTCTGTCATAATATAATAGAAACAGTAGATCTAGCTGGTCTGTCATAATATCATAGAAACAGTAGATCTAGCTGGTCTGTCATAATATAATAGAAACAGTAGATCTAGCTGGTCTGTCATAATATAATAGATACAGTAGATCTAGCTGGTCTGTCATAATATAATATATACAGTAGATCTAGCAGGTCCGTCATAATATAATAGGGACATTAGATCTAGCTGGTCTGTCATAATATAGTAGAGACTGTAGATCTAGCTGGTCTGTCAAAAAATATTAGAAACAGTAGATCTAGCTGGTCTGTCATAATATAATAGAGACAGTAGATCTAGCTGGTCTGTCATAATATAATAGATACAGTAGATCTAGCAGGTCTGTCATAATATAATAGGGACATTAGATCTAGCTGGTCTGTCATAATATAGTAGAGACAGTAGATCTAGCCGGTCTGTCATAATATAGTAGAGACAGTACATCTAGCTGGTCTGTCATAATATAATAGAGATAGTAGATCTAGCTGGTCTGTCATAATATAATAGGGACAGTAGATCTAGCTGGTCTGTCATAATATAACAGAAACAGTAGATCTAGCTAGTCTGTCATAATATAATAGAAACAGTAGATCTAGCTGGTCTGTCATAATATTTTAGATACAGTAGATCTAGCTGGTCTGTCATAAAATAATATATACAGTAGATCTAGCAGGTCTGTCATAATATAATAGGGACAATAGATCTAGCTGGTCTGTCATAATATAGTAGAGACTGTAGATCTAGGTGGTCTGTCATAATATAATAGAAACAGTAGATCTAGCTGGTCTGTCATAATATAATAGAGATAGTAGATCTAGCTGGTCTGTCATAATATAATAGAGACATTAGATCTAGCTGGTCTGTCATAATATAGTAGAGACTGTAGATCTAGCTGGTCTGTCAAAAAATATTAGAAACAGTAGATCTAGCTGGTCTGTCATAATATAATAGAGACAGTAGATCTAGGTGGTCTGTCATAATATAATAGAAACAGTAGATCTAGCTGGTCTGTCATAATATCATAGAAACAGTAGATCTAGCTGGTCTGTCATAATATAATAGAAACAGTAGATCTAGCTGGTCTGTCATAATATAATAGATACAGTAGATCTAGCTGGTCTGTCATAATATAATATATACAGTAGATCTAGCAGGTCCGTCATAATATAATAGGGACATTAGATCTAGCTGGTCTGTCATAATATAGTAGAGACTGTAGATCTAGCTGGTCTGTCAAAAAATATTAGAAACAGTAGATCTAGCTGGTCTGTCATAATATAATAGAGACAGTAGATCTAGCTGGTCTGTCATAATATAATAGATACAGTAGATCTAGCAGGTCTGTCATAATATAATAGGGACATTAGATCTAGCTGGTCTGTCATAATATAGTAGAGACAGTAGATCTAGCCGGTCTGTCATAATATAGTAGAGACAGTACATCTAGCTGGTCTGTCATAATATAATAGAGATAGTAGATCTAGCTGGTCTGTCATAATATAATAGGGACAGTAGATCTAGCTGGTCTGTCATAATATAACAGAAACAGTAGATCTAGCTAGTCTGTCATAATATAATAGAAACAGTAGATCTAGCTGGTCTGTCATAATATTTTAGATACAGTAGATCTAGCTGGTCTGTCATAAAATAATATATACAGTAGATCTAGCAGGTCTGTCATAATATAATAGGGACAATAGATCTAGCTGGTCTGTCATAATATAGTAGAGACTGTAGATCTAGGTGGTCTGTCATAATATAATAGAAACAGTAGATCTAGCTGGTCTGTCATAATATAATAGAGATAGTAGATCTAGCTGGTCTGTCATAATATAATAGAGACATTAGATCTAGCTGGTCTGTCATAATATAGTAGAGACAGTAGATCTAGCTGGTCTTTCATAATGTATTAGAAACAGTAGATCTAACTGATCTGTCATAATATAGTAGAGACAGTAGATCTAGCTGGTCTGTCATAATATAATAGATACAGTAGATCTAGCTGGTCTGTCATAATATAATAGAGATAGTAGATCTAGCTGGTCTGTCATAATATAATAGGGACAGTAGATCTAGCTGGTCTGTCATAATATAATAGAGACAGTAGATCTAGGTGGTCTGTCATAATGTAATAGAAACAGTAGATCTAGCTGGTCTGTCATAATATAATAGAAACAGTAGATCTAGCTGGTCTGTCATAATATAATATATACAGTAGATCTAGCAGGTCCGTCATAATATAATAGGGACATTAGATCTAGCTGGTCTGTCATAATATAGTAGAGACTGTAGATCTAGCTGGTCTGTCATAATATAGAAGGGATAGTAGATCTAGCTGCTCTTTCATAATATAGTAGAGAAGGTAGATAAGGCTGGTCTTACATAATATAATAGAGACAGTAGATCTAGGTGGTCTGTCATAATATAATAGAAACAGTAGATCTAGCTGGTCTGTCATAATATAATAGATACAGTAGATCTAGCTGGTCTGTCATAATATAATAGAGACAGTAGATCTAGGTGGTCTGTCATAATATAATAGAAACAGTAGATCTAGCTGGTCTGTCATAATATCATAGAAACAGTAGATCTAGCTGGTCTGTCATAATATAATAGAGATAGTAGATCTAGCTGGTCTGTCATAATATAATAGAGACATTAGATCTAGCTGGTCTGTCATAATATAGTAGAGACAGTAGATCTAGCTGGTCTTTCATAATGTATTAGAAACAGTAGATCTAACTGATCTGTCATAATATAGTAGAGACAGTAGATCTAGCTGGTCTGTCATAATATAATAGATACAGTAGATCTAGCTGGTCTGTCATAATATAATAGAGACAGTAGATCTAGGTGGTCTGTCATAATATAATAGAAACAGTAGATCTAGGTGGTCTGTCATAATATCATAGAAACAGTAGATCTAGCTGGTCTGTCATAATATAATAGAAACAGTAGATCTAGCTGGTCTGTCATAATATAATAGATACAGTAGATCTAGCTGGTCTGTCATAATATAATATATACAATAGATCTAGCAGGTCCGTCATAATATAATAGGGACATTAGATCTAGCTGGTCTGTCATAATATAGTAGAGACTGTAGATCTAGCTGGTCTGTCAAAAAATATTAGAAACAGTAGATCTAGCTGGTCTGTCATAATATAATAGAGACAGTAGATCTAGCTGGTCTGTCATAATATAATAGATACAGTAGATCTAGCAGGTCTGTCATAATATAATAGGGACATTAGATCTAGCTGGTCTGTCATAATATAGTAGAGACAGTAGATCTAGCCGGTCTGTCATAATATAGTAGAGACAGTACATCTAGCTGGTCTGTCATAATATAATAGAGATAGTAGATCTAGCTGGTCTGTCATAATATAATAGGGACAGTAGATCTAGCTGGTCTGTCATAATATAACAGAAACAGTAGATCTAGCTAGTCTGTCATAATATAATAGAAACAGTAGATCTAGCTGGTCTGTCATAATATTTTAGATACAGTAGATCTAGCTGGTCTGTCATAAAATAATATATACAGTAGATCTAGCAGGTCTGTCATAATATAATAGGGACAATAGATCTAGCTGGTCTGTCATAATATAGTAGAGACTGTAGATCTAGGTGGTCTGTCATAATATAATAGAAACAGTAGATCTAGCTGGTCTGTCATAATATAATAGAGATAGTAGATCTAGCTGGTCTGTCATAATATAATAGAGACATTAGATCTAGCTGGTCTGTCATAATATAGTAGAGACAGTAGATCTAGCTGGTCTTTCATAATGTATTAGAAACAGTAGATCTAACTGATCTGTCATAATATAGTAGAGACAGTAGATCTAGCTGGTCTGTCATAATATAATAGATACAGTAGATCTAGCTGGTCTGTCATAATATAATAGAGATAGTAGATCTAGCTGGTCTGTCATAATATAATAGGGACAGTAGATCTAGCTGGTCTGTCATAATATAATAGAGACAGTAGATCTAGGTGGTCTGTCATAATGTAATAGAAACAGTAGATCTAGCTGGTCTGTCATAATATAATAGAAACAGTAGATCTAGCTGGTCTGTCATAATATAATATATACAGTAGATCTAGCAGGTCCGTCATAATATAATAGGGACATTAGATCTAGCTGGTCTGTCATAATATAGTAGAGACTGTAGATCTAGGTGGTCTGTCATAATATAATAGAAACAGTAGATCTAGCTGGTCTGTCATAATATCATAGAAACAGTAGATCTAGCTGGTCTGTCATAATATAATAGAAACAGTAGATCTAGCTGGTCTGTCATAATATAATAGATACAGTAGATCTAGCTGGTCTGTCATAATATAATATATACAGTAGATCTAGCAGGTCCGTCATAATATAATAGGGACATTAGATCTAGCTGGTCTGTCATAATATAGTAGAGACTGTAGATCTAGCTGGTCTGTCAAAAAATATTAGAAACAGTAGATCTAGCTGGTCTGTCATAATATAATAGAGACAGTAGATCTAGGTGGTCTGTCATAATATAATAGAAACAGTAGATCTAGCTGGTCTGTCATAATATCATAGAAACAGTAGATCTAGCTGGTCTGTCATAATATAATAGAAACAGTAGATCTAGCTGGTCTGTCATAATATAATAGATACAGTAGATCTAGCAGGTCTGTCATAATATAATAGGGACATTAGATCTAGCTGGTCTGTCATAATATAGTAGAGACAGTAGATCTAGCCGGTCTGTCATAATATAGTAGAGACAGTACATCTAGCTGGTCTGTCATAATATAATAGAGATAGTAGATCTAGCTGGTCTGTCATAATATAATAGGGACAGTAGATCTAGCTGGTCTGTCATAATATAATAGAAACAGTAGATCTAGCTAGTCTGTCATAATATAATAGAAACAGTAGATCTATCTGGTCTGTCATAATATAATAGATACAGTAGATCTATCTGGTCTGTCATAATATAATATATACAGTAGATCTAGCAGGTCTTTCATAATATAATAGGGACATTAGATCTAGCTGGTCTGTCATAATATAGTAGAGACTGTAGATCTAGCTGGTCTGTCAAAAAATATTAGAAACAGTAGATCTAGCTGGTCTGTCATAATATAGTAGAGACAGTAGATCTAGGTGGTCTGTCATAATATAATAGAAACAGTAGATCTAGCTGGTCTGTCATAATATCATAGAAACAGTAGATCTAGCTGGTCTGTCATAATATAATAGAAACAGTAGATCTAGCTGGTCTGTCATAATATAATAGATACAGTAGATCTAGCAGGTCTGTCATAATATAATAGGGACATTAGATCTAGCTGGTCTGTCATAATATAGTAGAGACAGTAGATCTAGCCGGTCTGTCATAATATAGTAGAGACAGTACATCTAGCTGGTCTGTCATAATATAATAGAGATAGTAGATCTAGCTGGTCTGTCATAATATAATAGGGACAGTAGATCTAGCTGGTCTGTCATAATATAATAGAAACAGTAGATCTAGCTAGTCTGTCATAATATAATAGAAACAGTAGATCTATCTGGTCTGTCATAATATAATAGATACAGTAGATCTATCTGGTCTGTCATAATATAATATATACAGTAGATCTAGCAGGTCTTTCATAATATAATAGGGACATTAGATCTAGCTGGTCTGTCATAATATAGTAGAGACTGTAGATCTAGCTGGTCTGTCAAAAAATATTAGAAACAGTAGATCTAGCTGGTCTGTCATAATATAGTAGAGACAGTAGATCTAGCCGGTCTGTCATAATATAGTAGAGACAGTACATCTTGCAGGTCTGTCATAATATAATAGAGACAGTAGATCTCGCTGGTCTGTCATAATATAATAGAGATAGTAGATCTAGCTGGTCTGTCATAATATAGTAGAGACAGTAGATCTAGCTGGTCTATCAACATATAATATGTACAGTAGATCTATCTGGTCTGTCATAATATAATAGATACAGTAGATCTAGCTGGTCTGTCATAATATAATAGAGACAGTAGACCTAGCTGGTCTGTCATAACATAATAGATACCGTAGATCTAGCTGGTCTGTCAACATATAATAGGTACAGTAGATCTATCTGGTCTGTCATAATACAATAGATACAGTCGATCTAGCTGGTCTGTCATAATATAATAGAGACTGTAGATCTAGCTGGTCTGTCATAATATAGAAGGGATAGTAGATCTAGCTGCTCTTTCATAATATAGTAGAGAAGGTAGATAAGGCTGGTCTTACATAATATAATAGAGACAGTAGATCTAGGTGGTCTGTCATAATATAATAGAAACAGTAGATCTAGCTGGTCTGTCATAATATAATAGAAACAGTAGATCTAGCTGGTCTGTCATAATATAATAGAAACAGTAGATCTAGCTGGTCTGTCATAATATAATAGAAACAGTAGATCTAGCTGGTCTGTCATAATATAGTAGAGACAGTAGATCTAGCTGGTCTGTCATAATATAGTAGAGACTGTAGATCTAGCTGGTCTGTCAAAAAATATTAGAAACAGTAGATCTAGCTGGTCTGTCATAATATAGTATAGACAGTAGATCTAGCCGGTCTGTCATAATATAGTAGAGACAGTACATCTTGCAGGTCTGTCATAATATAATAGATACAGTAGATCTAGCTGGTCTGTCATAATATAATAGTGACAGTAGACCTAGCTGGTCTGTCATAATATAGAAGGGATATTAGATCTAGCTGCTCTTTCATAATATAGTAGAGAAGGTAGATTAGGCTGGTCTGTCATAATGAAGTAGAGACTGTAGATCTAGGTGATCGGTCATAATATATTAGAATCAGTAGATCAAGCTGGTCTGTCATAATATAATTGATACATTAGATCTAGCTGGTCTGTCGTAATATAATAAAGTCAGTAGATCTACCTGGTCTGTCATAATATAGCAGAGACAGTAGATCTAGCTTGTCTGTCATAATATAATAGGGACAGTAGATCTAGCTGGTCTGTCATAATATAATAGAAACAGTAGATCTAGGTGGTCTGTCATAATATAATAGAAACAGTAGATCTAGCTGGTCTGTCATAATATAATAGAGACATTAGATCTAGCTGGTCTGTCATAATATAGTAGAGACAGTAGATCTAGCTGGTCTGTCATAATATAGTAGAGACAGTACATCTTGCAGGTCTGTCATAATATAATAGATACAGTAGATCTAGCTGGTCTGTCATAATATAATAGCGACAGTAGACCTAGCTGGTCTGTCATAATATAGAAGGGATAGTAGATCTAGCTGCTCTTTCATAATATAGTAGAGAAGGTAGATTAGGCTGGTCTGTCATAATGAAGTAGAGACTGTAGATCTAGGTGATCGGTCATAATATATTAGAAAGAGTAGATCAAGCTGGTCTGTCATAATATAATTGATACATTAGATCTAGCTGGTATGTCGTAATATAATAGAGTCAGTAGATCTACCTGGTCTGTCATAATATAGCAGAGACAGTAGATCTAGCTGGTCTGTCATAATGTAATAGGGACAGTAGATCTAGCTGGTCTGTCATAATATAATAGAAACAGTAGATCTAGGTGGTCTGTCATAATATAATAGAAACAGTAGATCTAGCTGGTCTGTCATAATATAATAGATACATTAGATCTAGCTGGTCTGTCATAATATAGTAGAAACAGTAGATCTAGCTGGTCTGTCATAATGTATTAGAAACAGTAGATCTAGCTGATCTGTCATAATATAGTAGAGAGAGTAGATCTAGCTGGTCTGTCATAATATAATAGATACAGTAGATCTAGCTGGTCTGTCATAATATAGAATAGACAGTAGATCTAGCTGGTCTGTCATAATATAATAGAGATAGTAGATCTCGCTGGTCTGTCATAATATAGAAGAGACAGTAGACATAGCTGGTCTGTCATAATGTATTGTAAACAGTAGATCTAGCTGGTCTGCCATAATATAGTAGGGACTGTAGATCTAGCTTGTCTGTCATAATATAATATATACAGTAGATCTAGCAGGTCCGTCATAATATAATAGGGACATTAGATCTAGCTGGTCTGTCATAATATAGTAGAGACTGTAGATCTAGCTGGTCTGTCAAAAAATATTAGAAACAGTAGATCTAGCTGGTCTGTCATAATATAATAGAGACAGTAGATCTAGGTGGTCTGTCATAATATAATAGAAACAGTAGATCTAGCTGGTCTGTCATAATATCATAGAAACAGTAGATCTAGCTGGTCTGTCATAATATAATAGAAACAGTAGATCTAGCTGGTCTGTCATAATATAATAGATACAGTAGATCTAGCTGGTCTGTCATAATATAATATATACAGTAGATCTAGCAGGTCCGTCATAATATAATAGGGACATTAGATCTAGCTGGTCTGTCATAATATAGTAGAGACTGTAGATCTAGCTGGTCTGTCAAAAAATATTAGAAACAGTAGATCTAGCTGGTCTGTCATAATATAATAGAGACAGTAGATCTAGCTGGTCTGTCATAATATAATAGATACAGTAGATCTAGCAGGTCTGTCATAATATAATAGGGACATTAGATCTAGCTGGTCTGTCATAATATAGTAGAGACAGTAGATCTAGCCGGTCTGTCATAATATAGTAGAGACAGTACATCTAGCTGGTCTGTCATAATATAATAGAGATAGTAGATCTAGCTGGTCTGTCATAATATAATAGGGACAGTAGATCTAGCTGGTCTGTCATAATATAACAGAAACAGTAGATCTAGCTAGTCTGTCATAATATAATAGAAACAGTAGATCTAGCTGGTCTGTCATAATATTTTAGATACAGTAGATCTAGCTGGTCTGTCATAAAATAATATATACAGTAGATCTAGCAGGTCTGTCATAATATAATAGGGACAATAGATCTAGCTGGTCTGTCATAATATAGTAGAGACTGTAGATCTAGGTGGTCTGTCATAATATAATAGAAACAGTAGATCTAGCTGGTCTGTCATAATATAATAGAGATAGTAGATCTAGGTGGTCTGTCATAATATAATAGAGACATTAGATCTAGCTGGTCTGTCATAATATAGTAGAGACAGTAGATCTAGCTGGTCTTTCATAATGTATTAGAAACAGTAGATCTAACTGATCTGTCATAATATAGTAGAGACAGTAGATCTAGCTGGTCTGTCATAATATAATAGATACAGTAGATCTAGCTGGTCTGTCATAATATAATAGAGATAGTAGATCTAGCTGGTCTGTCATAATATAATAGGGACAGTAGATCTAGCTGGTCTGTCATAATATAATAGAAACAGTAGATCTAGCTGGTCTGTCATAATATAATATATACAGTAGATCTAGGAGGTCCGTCATAATATAATAGGGACATTAGATCTAGCTGGTCTGTCATAATATAGTAGAGACTGTAGATCTAGGTGGTCTGTCATAATATAATAGAAACAGTAGATCTAGCTGGTCTGTCATAATATCATAGAAACAGTAGATCTAGCTGGTCTGTCATAATATAATAGAAACAGTAGATCTAGCTGGTCTGTCATAATATAATAGATACAGTAGATCTAGCTGGTCTGTCATAATATAATATATACAGTAGATCTAGCAGGTCCGTCATAATATAATAGGGACATTAGATCTAGCTGGTCTGTCATAATATAGTAGAGACTGTAGATCTAGCTGGTCTGTCAAAAAATATTAGAAACAGTAGATCTAGCTGGTCTGTCATAATATAATAGAGACAGTAGATCTAGGTGGTCTGTCATAATATAATAGAAACAGTAGATCTAGCTGGTCTGTCATAATATCATAGAAACAGTAGATCTAGCTGGTCTGTCATAATATAATAGAAACAGTAGATCTAGCTGGTCTGTCATAATATAATAGATACAGTAGATCTAGCAGGTCTGTCATAATATAATAGGGACATTAGATCTAGCTGGTCTGTCATAATATAGTAGAGACAGTAGATCTAGCCGGTCTGTCATAATATAGTAGAGACAGTACATCTAGCTGGTCTGTCATAATATAATAGAGATAGTAGATCTAGCTGGTCTGTCATAATATAATAGGGACAGTAGATCTAGCTGGTCTGTCATAATATAATAGAAACAGTAGATCTAGCTAGTCTGTCATAATATAATAGAAACAGTAGATCTAGCTGGTCTGTCATAATATAATAGATACAGTAGATCTAGCAGGTCTTTCATAATATAATAGGGACATTAGATCTAGCTGGTCTGTCATAATATAGTAGAGACTGTAGATCTAGCTGGTCTGTCAAAAAATATTAGAAACAGTAGATCTAGCTGGTCTGTCATAATATAGTAGAGACAGTAGATCTAGCCGGTCTGTCATAATATAGTAGAGACAGTACATCTTGCAGGTCTGTCATAATATAATAGAGATAGTAGATCTAGCTGGTCTGTCATAATATAATAGGGACAGTAGATCTAGCTGGTCTGTCATAATATAATAGAAACAGTAGATCTAGCTAGTCTGTCATAATATAATAGAAACAGTAGATCTAGCTGGTCTGTCATAATATAATAGATACAGTAGATCTATCTGGTCTGTCATAATATAGTAGAGACAGTAGATCTAGCTGGTCTTTCATAATGTATTAGAAACAGTAGATCTAACTGATCTGTCATAATATAGTAGAGACAGTAGATCTAGCTGGTCTGTCATAATATAATAGATACAGTAGATCTAGCTGGTCTGTCATAATATAATAGAGATAGTAGATCTAACTGATCTGTCATAATATAGTAGAAACAGTAGATCTAGCTGGTCTGTCATAATATAATAGAGACAGTAGATCTAGGTGGTCTGTCATAATATAATAGAAACAGTAGATCTAGCTGGTCTGTCATAATATCATAGAAACAGTAGATCTAGCTGGTCTGTCATAATATAATAGAAACAGTAGATCTAGCTGGTCTGTCATAATATAATAGATACAGTAGATCTAGCAGGTCTGTCATAATATAATAGGGACATTAGATCTAGCTGGTCTGTCATAATATAGTAGAGACAGTAGATCTAGCCGGTCTGTCATAATATAGTAGAGACAGTACATCTAGCTGGTCTGTCATAATATAATAGAGATAGTAGATCTAGCTGGTCTGTCATAATATAATAGGGACAGTAGATCTAGCTGGTCTGTCATAATATAATAGAAACAGTAGATCTAGCTAGTCTGTCATAATATAATAGAAACAGTAGATCTAGCTGGTCTGTCATAATATAATAGATACAGTAGATCTAGCAGGTCTTTCATAATATAATAGGGACATTAGATCTAGCTGGTCTGTCATAATATAGTAGAGACTGTAGATCTAGCTGGTCTGTCAAAAAATATTAGAAACAGTAGATCTAGCTGGTCTGTCATAATATAGTAGAGACAGTAGATCTAGCCGGTCTGTCATAATATAGTAGAGACAGTACATCTTGCAGGTCTGTCATAATATAATAGAGATAGTAGATCTAGCTGGTCTGTCATAATATAATAGGGACAGTAGATCTAGCTGGTCTGTCATAATATAATAGAAACAGTAGATCTAGCTAGTCTGTCATAATATAATAGAAACAGTAGATCTAGCTGGTCTGTCATAATATAATAGATACAGTAGATCTATCTGGTCTGTCATAATATAGTAGAGACAGTAGATCTAGCTGGTCTTTCATAATGTATTAGAAACAGTAGATCTAACTGATCTGTCATAATATAGTAGAGACAGTAGATCTAGCTGGTCTGTCATAATATAATAGATACAGTAGATCTAGCTGGTCTGTCATAATATAATAGAGATAGTAGATCTAGCTGGTCTGTCATAATATAATAGGGACAGTAGATCTAGCTGGTCTGTCATAATATAATAGAAACAGTAGATCTAGCTGGTCTGTCATAATATAATATATACAGTAGATCTAGCAGGTCCGTCATAATATAATAGGGACATTAGATCTAGCTGGTCTGTCATAATATAGTAGAGACTGTAGATCTAGGTGGTCTGTCATAATATAATAGAAACAGTAGATCTAGCTGGTCTGTCATAATATCATAGAAACAGTAGATCTAGCTGGTCTGTCATAATATAATAGATACAGTAGATCTAGCTGGTCTGTCATAATATAATATATACAGTAGATCTAGCAGGTCCGTCATAATATAATAGGGACATTAGATCTAGCTGGTCTGTCATAATATAGTAGAGACTGTAGATCTAGCTGGTCTGTCAAAAAATATTAGAAACAGTAGATCTAGCTGGTCTGTCATAATATAATAGAGACAGTAGATCTAGGTGGTCTGTCATAATATAATAGAAACAGTAGATCTAGCTGGTCTGTCATAATATCATAGAAACAGTAGATCTAGCTGGTCTGTCATAATATAATAGAAACAGTAGATCTAGCTGGTCTGTCATAATATAATAGATACAGTAGATCTAGCAGGTCTGTCATAATATAATAGGGACATTAGATCTAGCTGGTCTGTCATAATATAGTAGAGACAGTAGATCTAGCCGGTCTGTCATAATATAGTAGAGACAGTACATCTAGCTGGTCTGTCATAATATAATAGAGATAGTAGATCTAGCTGGTCTGTCATAATATAATAGGGACAGTAGATCTAGCTGGTCTGTCATAATATAATAGAAACAGTAGATCTAGCTAGTCTGTCATAATATAATAGAAACAGTAGATCTAGCTGGTCTGTCATAATATAATAGATACAGTAGATCTATCTGGTCTGTCATAATATAATATATACAGTAGATCTAGCAGGTCTTTCATAATATAATAGGGACATTAGATCTAGCTGGTCTGTCATAATATAGTAGAGACTGTAGATCTAGCTGGTCTGTCAAAAAATATTAGAAACAGTAGATCTAGCTGGTCTGTCATAATATAGTAGAGACAGTAGATCTAGCCGGTCTTTCATAATATAGTAGAGACAGTACATCTTGCAGGTCTGTCATAATATAATAGAGATAGTAGATCTAGCTGGTCTGTCATAATATAATAGGGACAGTAGATCTAGCTGGTCTGTCATAATATAATAGAAACAGTAGATCTAGCTAGTCTGTCATAATATAATAGAAACAGTAGATCTAGCTGGTCTGTCATAATATAATAGATACAGTAGATCTATCTGGTCTGTCATAATATAATATATACAGTAGATCTAGCAGGTCTTTCATAATATAATAGGGACATTAGATCTAGCTGGTCTGTCATAATATAGTAGAGACTGTAGATCTAGCTGGTCTGTCAAAAAATATTAGAAACAGTAGATCTAGCTGGTCTGTCATAATATAGTAGAGACAGTAGATCTAGCCGGTCTGTCATAATATAGTAGAGACAGTACATCTTGCAGGTCTGTCATAATATAATAGAGACAGTAGATCTCGCTGGTCTGTCATAATATAATAGAGATAGTAGATCTAGCTGGTCTGTCATAATATAGTAGAGACAGTAGATCTAGCTGGTCTATCAACATATAATATGTACAGTAGATCTATCTGGTCTGTCATAATATAATAGATACAGTAGATCTAGCTGGTCTGTCATAATATAATAGAGACAGTAGACCTAGCTGGTCTGTCATAACATAATAGATACCGTAGATCTAGCTGGTCTGTCAACATATAATAGGTACAGTAGATCTATCTGGTCTGTCATAATACAATAGATACAGTCGATCTAGCTGGTCTGTCATAATATAATAGAGACTGTAGATCTAGCTGGTCTGTCATAATATAGAAGGGATAGTAGATCTAGCTGCTCTTTCATAATATAGTAGAGAAGGTAGATAAGGCTGGTCTTACATAATATAATAGGGACAGTAGATCTAGCTGGTCTGTTATAATATAATAGAGACAGTAGATCTAGGTGGTCTGTCATAATATAATAGAAACAGTAGATCTAGCTGGTCTGTCATAATATAATAGAAACAGTAGATCTAGCTGGTCTGTCATAATATAATAGAAACAGTAGATCTAGCTGGTCTGTCATAATATAATAGAAACAGTAGATCTAGCTGGTCTGTCATAATATAGTAGAGACAGTAGATCTAGCTGGTCTGTCATAATATAGTAGAGACTGTAGATCTAGCTGGTCTGTCAAAAAATATTAGAAACAGTAGATCTAGCTGGTCTGTCATAATATAGTATAGACAGTAGATCTAGCCGGTCTGTCATAATATAGTAGAGACAGTACATCTTGCAGGTCTGTCATAATATAATAGATACAGTAGATCTAGCTGGTCTGTCATAATATAATAGTGACAGTAGATCTAGCTGCTCTTTCATAATATAGTAGAGAAGGTAGATTAGGCTGGTCTGTCATAATGAAGTAGAGACTGTAGATCTAGGTGATCGGTCATAATATATTAGAATCAGTAGATCAAGCTGGTCTGTCATAATATAATTGATACATTAGATCTAGCTGGTCTGTCGTAATATAATAAAGTCAGTAGATCTACATGGTCTGTCATAATATAGCAGAGACAGTAGATCTAGCTTGTCTGTCATAATATAATAGGGACAGTAGATCTAGCTGGTCTGTCATAATATAATAGAAACAGTAGATCTAGGTGGTCTGTCATAATATAATAGAAACAGTCGATCTAGCTGGTCTGTCATAATATAATAGAGACATTAGATCTAGCTGGTCTGTCATAATATAGTAGAGACAGTAGATCTAGCTGGTCTGTCATAATGTATTAGAAACAGTAGATCTAGCTGATCTGTCATAATATAGTAGAGAGAGTAGATCTAGCTGGTCTGTCATAATATAGTAGAGACATTAGATCTAGCTGGTCTGTCATAATATAGTAGATACAGTAGATCTAGCTGGTCTGTCATAATATAATAGAGATAGTAGATCTAGCTGGTCTGTCATAATATAATAGAGATAGTAGATCTAGCTGGTCTGTCATAATATAATAGATACAGTAGATCTAGCTGGTCTGTCATAATATAATAGAGACATTAGATCTAGCTGGTCTGTCATAATATAGTAGAGACAGTAGATCTTGCTGGTCTGTCATAATGTATTAGAAACAGTAGATCTAGCTGATCTGTCATAATATAGTAGAGACAGTAGATCTAGCTGGTCTGTCATAATATAATATATACAGTAGATCTAGCTGGTCTGTCATAATATAATAGAGATAGTAGATCTAGCTGGTCTGTCATAATATAATAGAGACAGGAGATCTAGGTGGTCTGTCATAATATAATAGAAACAGTAGATCTAGCTGGTCTGTCATAATATAATAGATACAGTAGATCTAGCTGGTCTGTCATAAAATAATAGAGACATTAGATCTAGCTGGTCTGTCATAATATAGTAGAAACAGTAGATCGAGCTGGTCTGTCATAATATAGTAGAGACAGTAGATCTAGCTGGTCTGTCATAATATAATAGAGACAGTAGATCTAGCTGGTCTGTCAAAATATAGTAGAGACATTAGATCTAGCTGGTCTGTCATAATATAGTAGATACAGTAGATCTAGCTGGTCTGTCATAATATAATAGAAACAGTAGATCTGGCTGGTCTGTCATAATATTTTAGATACAGTAGATCTAGCTGGTCTGTCATAATATAATATATACAGTAGATCTAGCAGGTCTGTCATAATATAATAGATACAGTAGATCTAGCTGGTCTGTCATAATATAATAGAGACTGTAGATCTAGCTGGTCTGTCATAATATAGAAGGGATAGTAGATCTAGCTGCTCTTTCATAATATAGTAGAGAAGGTAGATAAGGCTGGTCTTACATAATATAATAGGGACAGTAGATCTAGCTGGTCTGTTATAATATAATAGAGACAGTAGATCTAGGTGGTCTGTCATAATATAATAGAAACAGTAGATCTAGCTGGTCTGTCATAATATAATAGAAACAGTAGATCTAGCTGGTCTGTCATAATATAATAGAAACAGTAGATCTAGCTGGTCTGTCATAATATAATAGAAACAGTAGATCTAGCTGGTCGGTCATAATATAGTAGAGACAGTAGATCTAGCTGGTCTGTCATAATATAGTAGAGACTGTAGATCTAGCTGGTCTGTCAAAAAATATTAGAAACAGTAGATCTAGCTGGTCTGTCATAATATAGTATAGACAGTAGATCTAGCCGGTCTGTCATAATATAGTAGAGACAGTACATCTTGCAGGTCTGTCATAATATAATAGATACAGTAGATCTAGCTGGTCTGTCATAATATAATAGTGACAGTAGATCTAGCTGCTCTTTCATAATATAGTAGAGAAGGTAGATTAGGCTGGTCTGTCATAATGAAGTAGAGACTGTAGATCTAGGTGATCGGTCATAATATATTAGAATCAGTAGATCAAGCTGGTCTGTCATAATATAATTGATACATTAGATCTAGCTGGTCTGTCGTAATATAATAAAGTCAGTAGATCTACCTGGTCTGTCATAATATAGCAGAGACAGTAGATCTAGCTTGTCTGTCATAATATAATAGGGACAGTAGATCTAGCTGGTCTGTCATAATATAATAGAAACAGTAGATCTAGGTGGTCTGTCATAATATAATAGAAACAGTCGATCTAGCTGGTCTGTCATAATATAATAGAGACATTAGATCTAGCTGGTCTGTCATAATATAGTAGAGACAGTAGATCTAGCTGGTCTGTCATAATGTATTAGAAACAGTAGATCTAGCTGATCTGTCATAATATAGTAGAGAGAGTAGATCTAGCTGGTCTGTCATAATATAGTAGAGACATTAGATCTAGCTGGTCTGTCATAATATAGTAGATACAGTAGATCTAGCTGGTCTGTCATAATATAATAGAGATAGTAGATCTAGCTGGTCTGTCATAATATAATAGAGATAGTAGATCTAGCTGGTCTGTCATAATATAATAGATACAGTAGATCTAGCTGGTCTGTCATAATATAATAGAGACATTAGATCTAGCTGGTCTGTCATAATATAGTAGAGACAGTAGATCTTGCTGGTCTGTCATAATGTATTAGAAACAGTAGATCTAGCTGATCTGTCATAATATAGTAGAGACAGTAGATCTAGCTGGTCTGTCATAATATAATATATACAGTAGATCTAGCTGGTCTGTCATAATATAATAGAGATAGTAGATCTAGCTGGTCTGTCATAATATAATAGAGACAGGTGATCTAGGTGGTCTGTCATAATATAATAGAAACAGTAGATCTAGCTGGTCTGTCATAATATAATAGATACAGTAGATCTAGCTGGTCTGTCATAAAATAATAGAGACATTAGATCTAGCTGGTCTGTCATAATATAGTAGATACAGTAGATCGAGCTGGTCTGTCATAATATAGTAGAGACAGTAGATCTAGCTGGTCTGTCATAATATAATAGAGACAGTAGATCTAGCTGGTCTGTCAAAATATAGTAGAGACATTAGATCTATCTGGTCTGTCATAATATAGTAGATACAGTAGATCTAGCTGGTCTGTCATAATATAATAGAAACAGTAGATCTGGCTGGTCTGTCATAATATTTTAGATACAGTAGATCTAGCTGGTCTGTCATAATATAATATATACAGTAGATCTAGCAGGTCTGTCATAATATAATAGGGACATTAGATCTAGCTGGTCTGTCATAATATAGTAGAGACTGTAGATCTAGCTGGTTTGTCAAAAAATATTAGAAACAGTAGATCTAGCTGGTCTGTCATAATATAGTAGATACAGTATATCTAGCTGGTCTGTCATAATATAATAGAAACAGTAGATCTAGCTGGTCTGTCATAATATTTTAGATACAGTAGATCTAGCTGGTCTGTCATAATATAATATATACAGTAGATCTAGCAGGTCTGTCATAATATAATAGGGACATTAGATCTAGCTGGTCTGTCATAATATAGTAGAGACTGTAGATCTAGCTGGTCTGTCAAAAAATATTAGAAACAGTAGATCTAGCTGGTCTGTCATAATATAGTAGAGACAGTAGATCTAGGTGGTCTGTCATAATATAATAGAAACAGTAGATCTAGCTGGTCTGTCATAATATAATAGAGACAGTAGATCTAGCTGGTCTGTCATAATATAATAGGGACAGTAGATCTAGCTGGTCTGTCATAATATAATAGAGACAGTAGATCTAGGTGGTCTGTCATAATATAATAGAAACAGTAGATCTAGCTGGTCTGTCATAATATAATAGAAACAGTAGATCTAGCTGATCTGTCATAATATAATAGATACAGTAGATCTAGCTGGTCTGTCAAAATATAGTAGAGAGAGTAGATTTAGCTGGTCTGCCATAATATAGTAGGGACTGTAGATCTAGCTGGTCTGACATAATATATTAGAGACAGCAGATCTATCTGGTAAGTCATAAAATAATAGGGACAGTAGATCTATCTGGTCTGTCATAATATAATAGAGACAGTAGATCTATCTGGTCTGTCATAATATAATAGAGACAGTAGATCTAGCTGGTCTGTCATAATGTAATAGAGAGAGTAGATCTTGCTGGTCTGTCATAATATAATAGATACAGTAGATCAAGCTGGTCTGTCATAATATAGTACAGACAGTAGATCTAGCTGGTCTTGCATAATATAATAGAGACAGTAGATATAGCTGGTCTGTCATAGTATAATAGTGACAGTAGATCTAGCTGCTCTTTCATAATATAGTAGAGAAGGTAGATTAGGCTGGTCTGTCATAATGAAGTAGAGACTGTAGATCTAGGTGATCGGTCATAATATATTAGAATCAGTAGATCAAGCTGGTCTGTCATAATATAATTGATACATTAGATCTAGCTGGTCTGTCGTAATATAATAAAGTCAGTAGATCTACCTGGTCTGTCATAATATAGCAGAGACAGTAGATCTAGCTTGTCTGTCATAATATAATAGGGACAGTAGATCTAGCTGGTCTGTCATAATATAATAGAAACAGTAGATCTAGGTGGTCTGTCATAATATAATAGAAACAGTAGATCTAGCTGGTCTGTCATAATATAATAGAGACATTAGATCTAGCTGGTCTGTCATAATATAGTAGAGACAGTAGATCTAGCTGGTCTGTCATAATGTATTAGAAACAGTAGATCTAGCTGATCTGTCATAATATAGTAGAGAGAGTAGATCTAGCTGGTCTGTCATAATATAGTAGAGACATTAGATCTAGCTGGTCTGTCATAATATAGTAGATACAGTAGATCTAGCTGGTCTGTCATAATATAATAGAGATAGTAGATCTAGCTTGTCTGTCATAATATAATAGAGATAGTAGATCTAGCTGGTCTGTCATAATATAATAGATACAGTAGATCTAGCTGGTCTGTCATAATATAATAGAGACATTAGATCTAGCTGGTCTGTCATAATATAGTAGAGACAGTAGATCTTGCTGGTCTGTCATAATGTATTAGAAACAGTAGATCTAGCTGATCTGTCATAATATAGTAGAGACAGTAGATCTAGCTGGTCTGTCATAATATAATATATACAGTAGATCTAGCTGGTCTGTCATAATATAATAGAGATAGTAGATCTAGCTGGTCTGTCATAATATAATAGAGACAGGTGATCTAGGTGGTCTGTCATAATATAATAGAAACAGTAGATCTAGCTGGTCTGTCATAATATAATAGATACAGTAGATCTAGCTGGTCTGTCATAAAATAATAGAGACATTAGATCTAGCTGGTCTGTCATAATATAGTAGATACAGTAGATCGAGCTGGTCTGTCATAATATAGTAGAGACAGTAGATCTAGCTGGTCTGTCATAATATAATAGAGACAGTAGATCTAGCTGGTCTGTCAAAATATAGTAGAGACATTAGATCTAGCTGGTCTGTCATAATATAGTAGATACAGTAGATCTAGCTGGTCTGTCATAATATAATAGAAACAGTAGATCTGGCTGGTCTGTCATAATATTTTAGATACAGTAGATCTAGCTGGTCTGTCATAATATAATATATACAGTAGATCTAGCAGGTCTGTCATAATATAATAGGGACATTAGATCTAGCTGGTCTGTCATAATATAGTAGAGACTGTAGATCTAGCTGGTTTGTCAAAAAATATTAGAAACAGTAGATCTAGCTGGTCTGTCATAATATAGTAGATACAGTATATCTAGCTGGTCTGTCATAATATAATAGAAACAGTAGATCTAGCTGGTCTGTCATAATATTTTAGATACAGTAGATCTAGCTGGTCTGTCATAATATAATATATACAGTAGATCTAGCAGGTCTGTCATAATATAATAGGGACATTAGATCTAGCTGGTCTGTCATAATATAGTAGAGACTGTAGATCTAGCTGGTCTGTCAAAAAATATTAGAAACAGTAGATCTAGCTGGTCTGTCATAATATAGTAGAGACAGTAGATCTAGGTGGTCTGTCATAATATAATAGAAACAGTAGATCTAGCTGGTCTGTCATAATATAATAGAGACAGTAGATCTAGCTGGTCTGTCATAATATAATAGGGACAGTAGATCTAGCTGGTCTGTCATAATATAATAGAGACAGTAGATCTAGGTGGTCTGTCATAATATAATAGAAACAGTAGATCTAGCTGGTCTGTCATAATATAATAGAAACAGTAGATCTAGCTGATCTGTCATAATATAATAGATACAGTAGATCTAGCTGGTCTGTCAAAATATAGTAGAGAGAGTAGATTTAGCTGGTCTGCCATAATATAGTAGGGACTGTAGATCTAGCTGGTCTGACATAATATATTAGAGACAGCAGATCTATCTGGTA
The DNA here is from genome assembly GCF_045791955.1 of Oncorhynchus clarkii lewisi. Classification (NCBI taxonomy): domain Eukaryota; kingdom Metazoa; phylum Chordata; class Actinopteri; order Salmoniformes; family Salmonidae; genus Oncorhynchus; species Oncorhynchus clarkii. The sequence goes on along the minus strand of NW_027257987.1, from coordinate 58,644 downwards.
AGTCATAAAATAATAGGGACAGTAGATCTAGCTGGTCTGTCATAATATAATAGAGACAGTAGATCTATCTGGTCTGTCATAATATAATAGAGACAGTAGATCTAGCTGGTCTGTCATAATGTAATAGAGAGAGTAGATCTTGCTGGTCTGTCATAATATAATAGATACAGTAGATCAAGCTGGTCTGTCATAATATAGTACAGACAGTAGATCTAGCTGGTCTTGCATAATATAATAGAGACAGTAGATATAGCTGGTCTGTCATAGTATAATAGATAGAGTAGATCTTGCTGGTCTGTCATAATATAATATATACAGTAAATCTAGCTGGTCTGTCATAATATAATAGGGACAGTAGATCTATCTGGTCTGTCATAATATAATAGAGACAGTAGATCTAGCTGGTCTGTCATAATGTAATAGAGAGAGTAGATCTTGCTGGTCTGTCATAATATAATAGATACAGTATATCAAGCTGGTCTGTCATAATATAGTAGAGACCGTAGATCTGGCTGGTCTGTCATAATATATTAGAGAGAGTAGATCTAGCTGGTCTGTTAAAATATAGTAGAGAGTGTAGATCTAGTTGCTCTGTCATATTATAGTAGAGACAGTAGATCTAGCTGGTCTGTCATAATATAATAGGGACAGTAGATCTATCTGGTCTGTCATAATATAATAGAGACATTAGATCTAGCTGGTCTGTCATAATATAATAGATACAGTAGATCTAGCTGGTCTGTCATAATATAATAGATACAGTAAATCTAGCTGGTCTGTCATAATATAGAATAGACAGTAGATCTAGCTGGTCTGTCATAATATAATAGAGATAGTAGATCTCGCTGGTCTGTCATAATATAGAAGAGACAGTAGACATAGCTGGTCTGTCATAATGTATTGTAAACAGTAGATCTAGCTGGTCTGCCATAATATAGTAGGGACTGTAGATCTAGCTTGTCTGTCATAATATAATAGAGACAGTAGATCTAGCTGGTTAGTCATAATATAGTAGAGACAGTAGATCTAGCTGGTCTGCCATAGTAGAGTAGAGACAGTAGATCTAGCTTGTCTGTCATAATATAATATAGACATTAGATCTAGCTGGTCTGTCATAATGTAATAAAGATAGTAGATCTAGCTGGTCTTTCATAATATAGTAGAGAAAGTAGATCTAGCTGGTCTCGCATAATATAATAAAGACAGTATATCTAGCTCGTCTGTCAAAATATAGTATAGGCAGTAGATTTGGCTGGTCTGTCGAAATATAACATAGACAGTAGATCTGTCTGGTCTGTCGTAATATAGTACAGACAGTAGATCTAACTGGTCTGTAATAATATAATAGAGACAGTAGTTCTAGCTGGTCTGTCATAATATAGTAGAGAAAGTAGATCTAGCTGGTTTGTCATAATATAGTACAGACAGTAGATCTAGCTGGTCTGTCATAATATAATAGATACAGTAGATATAGCTGGTCTTTCATAGTAAATAGATAGAATAGATATTGCTGGTCTGTCATAGTAGAGTAGAGACTGTAGATTTGGCTGGTCTGTCATAATTTAGTAGAGACAGTAGATCTAGCTGGTCTGTCATAATATAATAGATACAGTAGATCTAGCTGGTCTGTCAAAATATAGTAGAGAGAGTAGATTTAGCTGGTCTGCCATAATATAGTAGGGACTGTAGATCTAGCTGGTCTGACATAATATATTAGAGACAGCATATCTAGCTGGTAAGTCATAAAATAATAGGGACAGTAGATCTATCTGGTCTGGCATAATATAATAGATACAGTAGATATTGCTGGTCTGTCATAATATAATAGAGACATTAGATATTGCTGGTCTGTCATAATATAATAGAGACAGTAGATCTAGCTGGTCTGTCATAATATAATAACGACAGTAAATCTAGCTCGTCTGTCAAAATATAGTACAGACTGTAGATCTAGCTGGTCTGTCATAATGTAATAGAGACATTAGATCTAGCTGGTCTGTGATACTATAGAACAAACAGTAGATCTTGCTGCTCTGTCATAATGTAATAGAGACATTAGATCTAGCTGGTCTGTGATACTATAGAACAAACAGTAGATCTTGCTGCTCTGTCATAATATAGTACAGACAGTAGATCTAGCTGGTCTGTCATAATATAGTAGAGACAGTAGATCTATCTTGTCTGTCATAATATAATAGGGACAGTAGATATATCTGTTCTGTCATAATATAATAGATACAGTAGATCTAGCTGGTCTGTCATCATATAGTAGAAACAGTAGATCTAGCTGGTCTGTCATCATATAGTAGAGACCGTAGATCTGGCTGGTCTGTCATAATATATTAGAGAGAGTAGATGTAGCTGGTCTGTCATCATATAATAGAGACAGCAGATCTAGCTGGTCTGTCATAATATATTAGAGACAGTAGATCTATCTTGTCTGTCATAATATAATAGGGACAGTAGATATATCTGGTCTGTCATAATATAATAGAAACAGTAGATCTAGCTGGTCTGTCATATTATAGTAGAGACAGTAGATCTAGCTGGTCTGTCATCATATAGTAGAGACCGTAGATCTGGCTGGTCTGTCATAATATATTAGAGAGAGTAGATGTAGCTGGTCTGTTAAAATATAGTAGAGACAGTAGATCTATCTGGTCTGTCATAATATAATAGAGACACTAGATCTAGCTGGTCTGTCATAATATAATAGATACAGTAGATCTAGCTGGTCTGTCATAATTTAATAGACACAGTAGATCTAGCTGGTCTGTCATAATATATTAGAGAGAGTAGATCTAGCTGGTCTGTTAAAATATAGTAGAGACAGTAGATCTAGTTGCTCTGTCATAATATAGCAGAGACAGTAGATCTAGCTGATCTGTCATAATATAATAGGGACAGTAGATCTTTCTGGTCTGTCATAATATAATAGAGACAGTAGATCTAGCTGTTCTGTCATAATGTAATAGAGACAGTAGATCTTGCTGGTCTGTCATAATATAGTAGAGACACTAGATTTAGCTGGTCTGTCATAATGTAATAGATACAGTAGATCTAGCTGGTCTGTCATAATATAGTACAGACAGTAGATCTAGCTGGTCTTGCATAATATAATAGAGACAGTAGATCTAGCTTGTCTGTCATAAAATAGAAGAGACAGCAGATCTAGCTGCTCTATCGTAATATAGTAGAGAAGGTAGATCTATCTGGTCTATCATAACATAGTAGAGAAGGTAGATCTAGCTGGTCTCGCATGAAATGATAAAGACAGTAAATCTAGCTCGTCTGTCAAAATATAGTGCAGACAGTAGATCTAGCAGGTCTGTCATAATGTAATAGAGACATTAGATCTAGCTGGTCTGTGATACTATAGAACGCACAGTAGATCTAGCTGGTCTGTCATAAATTAGTAGAGACAGTATATCTAGCTGGTCTGTCATAATGTAATAGAGACAGTAGTTCTAGCTGGTTTGTCATAATATAGTAGAGAATGTAGATCTAGCTGGTCTGTTCTAATACAATAGAGACAGTAAATCTAGCTGGTCTGTCATACTATAGTAGAGACAGTAGATCTAGCTGGTCTGTCATAATATAGTAGAGACAATAGCTCTAGCTGGTCTGTCATAGTATAATAGATAGAGTAGATCTTGCTGGTCTGTCATAGTAGAGTAGAGAATGTAGATCTGGCTTTTCTGTCATAATATAGTAGAGACATTAGATCTAGCTGGTCTGTGATACTATAGAACGCACAGTAGATCTAGCTGGTCTGTCATAAATTAGTAGAGACAGTATATCTAACTGGTATTTAATAATATAATAGAGACAGTAGTTCTAATTGGTCTGTCATAATATAGTAGAGAATGTAGATCTAGCTGGTCTGTTCTAATACAATAGAGACAGTAGATCTAGCTGGTCTGTCATAATATAGTAGAGACAGTAGATCTAGCAGGTCTTTCATAATATAATAGAGACAGTAGATCTAGCTGGTCTGTCATAATGTAGTAGAGACAGTAGCTCTAGCTGGTCTGTCATAGTATAATAGATAGAGTAGATATTACTGGTCTGTCATAGTGGAGTAGAGACTGTAGATCTGGCTGGTCTGTCATAATATAGTAGAGACTGTAGATCTAGCTGGTCTGTCATAATATAATAGATACAGTAGATCTAGCGAGTATGTCATAATATAGTAGAGACAGTAGCTCTAGCTGGTCTGTCATAATTTAATAGATACAGTATATCTAGCTGGTCTGGCATAATATAGTAGAGACAGTAGATCTATCTGGTCTGTCATAATATATTAGAGACAGTAGATCTAGCTAGTCTGTCATAATTTATTAGATACAGTAGATCTAGCTGGTCTGTCATAATATAGTAGAGACACTTGATCTAGCTGGTCTGTCATAATATAATAGAGACAGTAGATCTAGCTGGTCTGTTCTAATACAATAGAGACAGTAGATCTAGCCGGTCTGTCATAATATAGTAGAGAGAGTAGATCTAGCTGGTCTGTTCTAATACAATAGAGACACTAGATCTAGCCGGTCTGTCATAATATAGTAGAGACAGTAGATCTAGCTGGTCTGTCATAATATAATATATACAGTAGATCTAGCTGGTCTGTCATAATATAATAGGGACAGTAGATCTATCTGGTCTGTCATAATATAATAGAGACAGTATATCTAGCTGGTCTGTCATAATGTAATAGAGACTTTAGATCTTGCTGGTCTGTCATAATATAGTAGAGACACTAGATTTAGCTGGTCTGTCATAATATAATAGATACAGTAGATCTAGCTGGTCTGTCATAATATAGTACAGACAGTAGATCTAGCTGGTCTTGCATAATATAATAGAGACAGTAGATCTAGCTGGTCTGTCATAAAATAGAAGAGACAGTAGATCTAGCTGCTCTATCGTAATATAGTAGAGAAGGGAGATCTATCTGGTCTATCATAACATAGTAGAGAAGGTAGATCTAGCTGGTCTCGCATAAAATGATAAAGACAGTAAATCTAGCTCGTCTGTCAAAATATAGTGCAGACAGTAGATCTAGCAGGTCTGTCATAATGTAATAGAGACATTAGATCTAGCTGGTCTGTGATACTATAGAATGCACAGTAGATCTAGCTGGTCTGTCATAAATTAGTAGAGACAGTAGTTCTAGCTGGTTTGTCATAATAAAGTAGAGAATGTAGATCTAGCTGGTCTGTTCTAATACAATAGAGACAGTAAATCTAGCTGGTCTGTCATACTATAGTAGAGACAGTAGATCTAGCAGGTCTGTCATAATATAACAGATACAGTAGATCTAGCTGGTCTGTCATAATATAGTAGAGACAGTAGCTCTAGCTGTTCTGTCATAGTATAATAGATAGTGTAGATCTTGCTGGTCTGTCATAGTAGAGTAGAGAATGTAGATCTGGCTTTTCCGGCATTATATAGTAGAGACATTAGATCTAGCTGGTCTGTGATACTATAGAACGCACAGTAGATCTAGCTGGTCTGTCATAAATTAGTAGAGACAGTATATCTAACTGGTATGTAATAATATAATAGAGACAGTAGTTCTAGCTGGTCTGTCATAATATAGTAGAGTATATAGATCTAGCTGGTCTGTTCTAATACAATAGAGACAGTAGATCTAGCTGGTCTGTCATAATATAGTAGAGACAGTAGATCTAGCAGATCTGTCATAATATAATAAAGACAGTAGATCTAGCTGGTCTGTCATAATATAGTAGAGACAATAGCTCTAGCTGGTCTGTCATAGTATAATAGATAGAGTAGATCTTGATGGTCTGTCATAGTGGAGTAGAGACTGTAGATCTGGCTGGTCTGTCATAATATAGTAGAGACTGTAGATCTAGCTGGTCTGTCATAATATAATAGATACAGTAGATCTAGCTGGTCTGTCATAATATAGTAGAGACAGTAGCTCTAGCTGGTCTGTCATAATATAGTAGAGACTGTAGATCTAGCTGGTCTGTCATAATATAATAGGGACAGTAGATCTATCTGGTCTGTCGTAATATATTAGAGACAGTAGATCTAGCTTGTCTTTCATAATTTAATAGATACAGTATATCTAGCTGGTCTGGCATAATATAGTAGAGACAGTAGATCTATCTGGTCTGTCATAATATATTAGAGACAGTAGATCTAGCTGGTCTGTCATAATTTATTAGATACAGTAGATCTAGCTGGTCTGTCATAATATAGTAGAGACACTTGATCTAGCTGGTCTGTCATAATATAATAGAGACAGTAGATCTAGCTGGTCTGTTCTAATACAATAGAGACAGTAGATCTAGCCGGTCTGTCATAATATAGTAGAGAGAGTAGATCTAGCTGGTCTGTTCTAATACAATAGAGACAGTAGATCTAGCTGGTCTGTCATAATATAGTAGAGACAGTAGATCTAGCTGGTCTGTCATAATATAATATATACAGTAGATCTAGCTGGTCTGTCATAATATAACAGGGACAGTAGATCTATCTGGTCTGTCATAATATAATAGAGACAGTAGATCTAGCTGGTCTGTCATAATGTAATAGAGACAGTATATCTAGCTGGTCTGTCATAATATAATAGAGACAGTAGTTCTAGCTGGTTTGTCATAATATAGTAGAGAATGTAGATCTAGCTGGTCTCGCATAAAATGATAAAGACAGTAAATCTAGCTCGTCTGTCAAAATATAGTGCAGACAGTAGCTCTAGCAGGTCTGTCATAATGTAATAGAGACATTAGATCTAGCTGGTCTGTGATACTATAGAACGCACAGTAGATCTAGCTGGTCTGTCATAAATTAGTAGAGACAGTATATCTAGCTGGTCTGTCATAATGTAATAGAGACAGTAGTTCTAGCTGGTTTGTCATAATATAGTAGAGAATGTAGATCTAGCTGGTCTGTTCTAATACAATAGAGACAGTAAATCTAGCTGGTCTGTCATACTATAGTAGAGACAGTAGATCTAGCAGGTCTGTCATAATATAACAGATACAGTAGATCTAGCTGGTCTGTCATAATATAGTAGAGACAGTAGCTCTAGCTGTTCTGTCATAGTATAATAGAGACAGTATATCTAGCTGGTCTGTCATAATGTAATAGAGACTTTAGATCTTGCTGGTCTGTCATAATATAGTAGAGACACTAGATTTAGCTGGTCTGTCATAATATAATAGATACAGTAGATCTAGCTGGTCTGTCATAATATAGTACAGACAGTAGATCTAGCTGGTCTTGCATAATATAATAGAGACAGTAGATCTAGCTGGTCTGTCATAAAATAGAAGAGACAGTAGATCTAGCTGCTCTATCGTAATATAGTAGAGAAGGGAGATCTATCTGGTCTATCATAACATAGTAGAGAAGGTAGATCTAGCTGGTCTCGCATAAAATGATAAAGACAGTAAATCTAGCTCGTCTGTCAAAATATAGTGCAGACAGTAGCTCTAGCAGGTCTGTCATAATGTAATAGAGACATTAGATCTAGCTGGTCTGTGATACTATAGAACGCACAGTAGATCTAGCTGGTCTGTCATAAATTAGTAGAGACAGTATATCTAGCTGGTCTGTCATAATGTAATAGAGACAGTAGTTCTAGCTGGTTTGTCATAATATAGTAGAGAATGTAGATCTAGCTGGTCTGTTCTAATACAATAGAGACAGTAAATCTAGCTGGTCTGTCATACTATAGTAGAGACAGTAGATCTAGCAGGTCTGTCATAATATAACAGATACAGTAGATCTAGCTGGTCTGTCATAATATAGTAGAGACAGTAGCTCTAGCTGTTCTGTCATAGTATAATAGATAGTGTAGATCTTGCTGGTCTGTCATAGTAGAGTAGAGAATGTAGATCTGGCTTTTCCGGCATTATATAGTAGAGACATTAGATCTAGCTGGTCTGTGATACTATAGAACGCACAGTAGATCTAGCTGGTCTGTCATAAATTAGTAGAGACAGTATATCTAACTGGTATGTAATAATATAATAGAGACAGTAGTTCTAGCTGGTCTGTCATAATATAGTAGAGTATATAGATCTAGCTGGTCTGTTCTAATACAATAGAGACAGTAGATCTAGCTGGTCTGTCATAATATAGTAGAGACAGTAGATCTAGCAGATCTGTCATAATATAATAAAGACAGTAGATCTAGCTGGTCTGTCATAATATAGTAGAGACAGTAGCTCTAGCTGGTCTGTCATAGTATAATAGATAGAGTAGATCTTGCTGGTCTGTCATAGTGGAGTAGAGACTGTAGATCTGGCTGGTCTGTCATAATATAGTAGAGGCTGTAGATCTAGCTGGTCTGTCATAATATAATAGATACAGTAGATCTAGCTGGTCTGTCATAATATAGTAGAGACAGTAGCTCTAGCTGGTCTGTCATAATATAGTAGAGACTGTAGAACTAGCTGGTCTGTCATAATATAATAGGGACAGTAGATCTATCTGGTCTGTCGTAATATATTAGAGACAGTAGATCTAGCTGGTCTGTCATAATTTATTAGATACAGTAGATCTAGCTGGTCTGTCATAATATAGTAGAGACACTTGATCTAGCTGGTCTGTCATAATATAATAGAGACAGTAGATCTAGCTGGTCTGTTCTAATACAATAGAGACAGTAGATCTAGCCGGTCTGTCATAATATAGTAGAGAGAGTAGATCTAGCTGGTCTGTTCTAATACAATAGAGACAGTAGATCTAGCCGGTCTGTCATAATATAGTAGAGACAGTAGATCTAGCTGGTCTGTCATAATATAATATATACAGTAGATCTAGCTGGTCTGTCATAATATAACAGGGACAGTAGATCTATCTGGTCTGTCATAATATAATAGAGACAGTAGATCTAGCTGGTCTGTCATAATGTAATAGAGACAGTATATCTAGCTGGTCTGTCATAATATAATAGAGACAGTAGTTCTAGCTGGTTTGTCATAATATAGTAGAGAATGTAGATCTAGCTGGTCTGTTCTAATACAATAGAGAGAGTAGATCTAGCCAGTCTGTCATAATATAGTAGAGAGAGTAGATCTAGCTGGTCTGTTCTAATACAATAGAGACAGTAGATCTAGCCGGTCTGTCATAATATAGTAGAGACAGTAGATCTAGCTGGTCTGTCATAATATAATATATACAGTAGATCTAGCTGGTCTGTCATAATATAACAGGGACAGTAGATCTATCTGGTCTGTCATAATATAATAGAGACAGTAGATCTAGCTGGTCTGTCATAATGTAATAGAGACAGTATATCTAGCTGGTCTGTCATAATATAATAGAGACAGTAGTTCTAGCTGGTTTGTCATAATATAGTAGAGAATGTAGATCTAGCTGGTCTGTTCTAATACAATAGAGAGAGTAGATCTAGCTGATCTGTCATAATATAATAGGGACAGTAGATCTATCTGGTCTGTCATAATATAATAGAGACAGTATATCTAGCTGGTCTGTCATAATGTAATAGAGACTTTAGATCTTGCTGGTCTGTCATAATATAGTAGAGACACTAGATTTAGCTGGTCTGTCATAATATAATAGATACAGTAGATCTAGCTGGTCTGTCATAATATAGTACAGACAGTAGATCTAGCTGGTCTTGCATAATATAATAGAGACAGTAGATCTAGCTGGTCTGTCATAAAATAGAAGAGACAGTAGATCTAGCTGCTCTATCGTAATATAGTAGAGAAGGGAGATCTATCTGGTCTATCATAACATAGTAGAGAAGGTAGATCTAGCTGGTCTCGCATAAAATGATAAAGACAGTAAATCTAGCTCGTCTGTCAAAATATAGTGCAGACAGTAGCTCTAGCAGGTCTGTCATAATGTAATAGAGACATTAGATCTAGCTGGTCTGTGATACTATAGAACGCACAGTAGATCTAGCTGGTCTGTCATAAATTAGTAGAGACAGTATATCTAGCTGGTCTGTCATAATGTAATAGAGACAGTAGTTCTAGCTGGTTTGTCATAATATAGTAGAGAATGTAGATCTAGCTGGTCTGTTCTAATACAATAGAGACAGTAAATCTAGCTGGTCTGTCATACTATAGTAGAGACAGTAGATCTAGCAGGTCTGTCATAATATAACAGATACAGTAGATCTAGCTGGTCTGTCATAATATAGTAGAGACAGTAGCTCTAGCTGTTCTGTCATAGTATAATAGATAGTGTAGATCTTGCTGGTCTGTCATAGTAGAGTAGAGAATGTAGATCTGGCTTTTCCGGCATTATATAGTAGAGACATTAGATCTAGCTGGTCTGTGATACTATAGAACGCACAGTAGATCTAGCTGGTCTGTCATAAATTAGTAGAGACAGTATATCTAACTGGTATGTAATAATATAATAGAGACAGTAGTTCTAGCTGGTCTGTCATAATATAGTAGAGTATATAGATCTAGCTGGTCTGTTCTAATACAATAGAGACAGTAGATCTAGCTGGTCTGTCATAATATAGTAGAGACAGTAGATCTAGCAGATCTGTCATAATATAATAAAGACAGTAGATCTAGCTGGTCTGTCATAATATAGTAGAGACAGTAGCTCTAGCTGGTCTGTCATAGTATAATAGATAGAGTAGATCTTGCTGGTCTGTCATAATATAGTAGAGGCTGTAGATCTAGCTGGTCTGTCATAATATAATAGATACAGTAGATCTAGCTGGTCTGTCATAATATAGTAGAGACAGTAGCTCTAGCTGGTCTGTCATAATATAGTAGAGACTGTAGAACTAGCTGGTCTGTCATAATATAATAGGGACAGTAGATCTATCTGGTCTGTCGTAATATATTAGAGACAGTAGATCTAGCTTGTCTTTCATAATTTAATAGATACAGTATATCTAGCTGGTCTGGCATAATATAGTAGAGACAGTAGATCTATCTGGTCTGTCATAATATATTAGAGACAATAGATCTAGCTGGTCTGTCATAATTTATTAGATACAGTAGATCTAGCTGGTCTGTCATAATATAGTAGAGACACTTGATCTAGCTGGTCTGTCATAATATAATAGAGACAGTAGATCTAGCTGGTCTGTTCTAATACAATAGAGACAGTAGATCTAGCCGGTCTGTCATAATATAGTAGAGAGAGTAGATCTAGCTGGTCTGTTCTAATACAATAGAGACAGTAGATCTAGCCGGTCTGTCATAATATAGTAGAGACAGTAGATCTAGCTGGTCTGTCATAATATAATATATACAGTAGATCTAGCTGGTCTGTCATAATATAACAGGGACAGTAGATCTATCTGGTCTGTCATAATATAATAGAGACAGTAGATCTAGCTGGTCTGTCATAATGTAATAGAGACAGTATATCTAGCTGGTCTGTCATAATATAATAGAGACAGTAGTTCTAGCTGGTTTGTCATAATATAGTAGAGAATGTAGATCTAGCTGGTCTGTTCTAATACAATAGAGAGAGTAGATCTAGCTGATCTGTCATAATATAATAGGGACAGTAGATCTATCTGGTCTGTCATAATATAATAGGGACACTAGATTTAGCTGGTCTGTCATAATATAAGAGATACAGTAGATCTAGCTGGTCTGTCATAATATAGTACAGACAGTAGATCTAGCTGGTCTTGCATAATATAATAGAGACAGTAGATCTAGCTGGTCTGTCATAAAATAGAAGAGACAGTAGATCTAGCTGCTCTATCGTAATATAGTAGAGAAGGGAGATCTATCTGGTCTATCATAACATAGTAGAGAAGGTAGATCTAGCTGGTCTCGCATAAAATGATAAAGACAGTAAATCTAGCTCGTCTGTCAAAATATAGTGCAGACAGTAGCTCTAGCAGGTCTGTCATAATGTAATAGAGACATTAGATCTAGCTGGTCTGTGATACTATAGAACGCACAGTAGATCTAGCTGGTCTGTCATAAATTAGTAGAGACAGTATATCTAGCTGGTCTGTCATAATGTAATAGAGACAGTAGTTCTAGCTGGTTTGTCATAATATAGTAGAGAATGTAGATATAGCTGGTCTGTTCTAATACAATAGAGACAGTAAATCTAGCTGGTCTGTCATACTATAGTAGAGACAGTAGATCTAGCAGGTCTGTCATAATATAACAGATACAGTAGATCTAGCTGGTCTGTCATAATATAGTAGAGACAGTAGCTCTAGCTGTTCTGTCATAGTATAATAGATAGTGTAGATCTTGCTGGTCTGTCATAGTAGAGTAGAGACTGTAGATCTGGCTGGTCTGTCATAATATAGTAGAGACATTAGATCTAGCTGGTCTGTGATACTATAGAACGCACAGTAGATCTAGCTGGTCTGTCATAAATTAGTAGAGACAGTATATCTAACTGGTCTGTAATAATATAATAGAGACAGTAGTTCTAGCTGGTCTGTCATAACATAGTAGAGAATGTAGATCTAGCTGGTCTGTTCTAATACAATAGAGACAGTAGATCTAGCTGGTCTGTCATAATATAGTAGAGACAGTAGATCTAGCAGGTCTGTCATAATATAATAGATACAGTAGATCTAGCTGGTCTGTCATAATATAGTAGTGACAGTAGCTCTAGCTGGTCTGTCATAGTATAATAGATAGAGTAGATCTTGCTGGTCTGTCATAGTGGAGTAGAGACTGTAGATCTGGCTGGTCTGTCATAATATAGTAGAGACAGTAGATCTAGCTGGTCTGTCATAATATAATAGATACAGTAGATCTAGCTGGTCTGTCATAATATAGTAGAGACAGTAGCTCTAGCTGGTCTGTCATAATATAGTAGAGACTGTAGATCTAGCTGGTCTGTCATAATATAATAGGGACAGTAGATCTATCTGGTCTGTCATAATATATTAGAGACAGTAGATCTAGCTGGTCTGTCATAATTTAATAGATACAGTATATCTAGCTGGTCTGGCATAATATAGTAGAGACAGTAGATCTATCTGGTCTGTCATAATATATTAGAGACAGTAGATCTAGCTGGTCTGTCATAATTTAATAGATACAGTAGATCTAGCTGGTTTGTCATAATATAGTAGAGACACTTGATCTAGCTGGTCTGTCATAATATAATAGAGACAGTAGATCTAGCTGTTCAGTCATAATATAGAAGAGATAGTAGATCTAGCTGATCATTCATAATATAGGAGAGAAGGTAGATCTAGCTAGTCTGTCATAATATAATAGGGACAGTAGATCTATCTGGTCTGTCATAATATATTAGAGACTGTAGATCTAGCTGGTCTGTCATAATTTAATAGATACAGTATATCTAGCTGGTCTGGCATAATATAGTAGAGACAGTAGATCTAGCTGGTCTGTTATAATATAATAGATACAGTAGATATAGCTGGTCTGTCATAGTATAATAGATAGAGTAGATCTTGCTGGTCTGTCATAATAGACTAGAGACAGTAGATCTAGCTGGTCTGTCATAATATAATATATACAGTAGATCTAGCTGGTCTGTCATAATATAATAGGGACAGTAGATATATCTGGTCTGTCATAATATAATATAGACAGTAGATCTTGCTGGTCTGTCATAATAGACTAGAGACAGTAGATCTAGCTGGTCTGTCATAATATAATATATACAGTAGATCTAGCTGGTCTGTCATAAATTAGTAGAGACAGTATATCTAACTGGTCTGTAATAATATAATAGAGACAGTAGATCTAGCTGCTCTGTCATAATATAGTAGAGAAGGTAGATCTAGCTGGTCTGTTCTAATACAATAGAGACAGCAGATCTAGCTGGTCTGTCAATATATATCGTAGAGACAGTAGATCTAGCTGGTCTGTCATAATATAGTAGAGACTGTAGATCTGGCTGGTCTGTCATAATATATTAGAGACATTAGATCTAGCTGGTCTGTCATAATATAGTAGAGACGGTAGATCTAGCTCGTCTGTCATAATATAATAGAGACAGTTGATCTAGCTGGTCTATCATAATATAGTAGAGACAGTAGATCTAGCTGGTCTGCCATAATATAGTAGGGACAGTAGATCTAGCTGGTCTGTCATAATATAAAAGAGACAGTAGATCTAGCTGGTCTGTCGTAATATAGTAGAGACAGTAGATCTAGCTGGTCTGTCATAATATAATATATACAGTAGATCTAGCTGGTCTGTCATAATATAATAGGGACAGTAGATCTATCTGGTCTGTCATAATATAATAGACAGTAGATCTAGCTGGTCTGTCATAATGTAATACAGACAGTAGATCTTGCTGGTCTGTCATAATATAATAGATACAGTAGATCAAGCTGGTCTGTCATAATATAGTACAGACAGTAGATCTATCTGGTCTTGCATAATATAATAGAGACAGTAGATCTAGCTGGTCTGTCATAATATATTAGAGAAGGTAGATCTAGCTGGTCTGTTCTAATACAATAGAGACAGTAGATCTAGCTGGTCTGTCATAATATAGTAGAGACAGTAGATCTAGCTGGTCTGTCATCATATAGTAGAGACCGTAGATCTGGCTGGTCTGTCATAATATATTAGAGAGAGTAGATCACGCTGGTCTGTGATATTATAGTAGAGACTGAAGATCTAGCTGGTCTGTCATAATATAATAGGGACAGTAGATCTATCTGGTCTGTCATAATATAATAGAGACAGTAGATCTAGCTGGTCTGTCATAATGTTATAGAGATAGTAGATCTAGCTGGTCTGTCATAAAATAGAAGAGACAACAGATCTAGCTGCTCTATCATAATATAGTAAAGAAAGTAGATCTAGCTGGTCTCGCATAATATAATAAAGACAGTAAATCTAGCTCGTCTGTCAAAATATAGTACAGACAGTAGTTCTAGCAGGTCTGTCATAATGTAATAGAGACATTAGATCTAGCTGGTCTGTGATACTATAGAACGCCCAGTAGATCTAGCTGGTCTGTCATAAATTAGTAGAGACAGTATATCTAACTGGTCTGTAATAATATAATATAGACAGTAGATCTAGCTGCTCTGTCATAATATAGTAGAGAAGGAGATCTAGCTGGTCTGTTATAATACAATAGAGACAGTAGATCTAGCTGGTCTGTCAATATATATCGTAGAGACAGTAGATCTAGCTGGTCTGTCATAATATAGTAGAGACTGTAGATCTGGCTGGTCTGTCATAATATATTAGAGACATTAGATCTAGCTGGTCTGTCATAATATAGTAGAGACGGTAGATCTAGCTCGTCTGTCATAATATAATAGAGACAGTAGATCTAGCTGGTCTATCATAATATAGTAGAGACAGTAGATCTAGCTGGTCTGCCATAATATAGTAGGGACTGTAGATCTAGCTGGTCTGTCATAATATAATAGAGACAGTAGATCTAGCTGGTCTGTCATAATATAATAGAGACAGTAGATATAGCTGGTCTCGCATAATATAATAAAGACAGTATATCTAGCTCGTCTGTCAAAATATAGTATAGGCAGTAGATCTAGCTGGTCTGTCGTAATATAATATACACAGTAGATCTGTCTAGTCTGTCGTAAATAGTACAGACAGTAGGTCTAACTGGTCTGTAATAATATAATATAGACAGTAGTTCTAGCTGGTCTGTCATAATATAATAGAGATAGTAGCTCTCGCTGGTCTGTCATAATATAGTAGAGACAGTAGACATAGCTGGTCTGTCATAATGTATTGTAAACAGTAGATCTAGCTGGTCTGTCATAATATAGTAGAGACAGTAGATCTAGCTGGTCTGTCATAATGTAATAAAGACAGTAGATCTAGCTGGTCTGCCATAATATAGTAGGGACTGTAGATCTAGCTTGTCTGTCATAATATAATAGAGACAGTAGATCTAGCTGGTCTGTCATAATATAGTAGAGACAGTAGATCTAGCTGGTCTGCCATAATATAGTAGGGACTGTAGATCTAACTGGTCTGTCATAATGTAATAAAGATAGTAGATCTAGCTGGTCTTTCATAATATAGTAGGGACTGTAGATCTAGCTTGTCTGTCATAATATAATAGAGACAGTAGATCTAGCTGGTCTGTCATAATATAGTAGAGACAGTAGATCTAGCTGGTCTGTCATAATGTAATAAAGACAGTAGATCTAGCTGGTCTGCCATAATATAGTAGGGACTGTAGATCTAGCTTGTCTGTCATAATATAATAGAGACAGTAGATCTAGCTGGTCTGTCATAATATAGTAGAGACAGTAGATCTAGCTGGTCTGCCATAATATAGTAGGGACTGTAGATCTAGCTGGTCTGTCATAATATAATAGAGACAGTAGATCTAACTGGTCTGTCATAATGTAATAAAGATAGTAGATCTAGCTGGTCTTTCATAATATAGTAGAGAAAGTAGATCTAGCTGGTCTCGCATAATATAATAAAGACAGTATATCTAGCTCGTCTGTCAAAATATAGTATAGGCAGTAGATTTGGCTGGTCTGTCGAAATATAATATAGACAGTAGATCTGTCTGGTCTGTCGTAATATAGTACAGACATTAGATCTAACTGGTCTGTAATAATACAATAGAGACAGTAGTTCTAGCTGGTCTGTCATAATATAGTAGAGAATGTAGATCTAGCTGGTTTGTCATAATATAGTACAGACAGTAGATATAGCTGGTCTGTCATAATATAATAGAGACAGTAGATCTAGCTGGTCTGTCATAATGTAATAAAGACAGTAGATCTAGCTGGTCTGCCATAATATAGTAGGGACTGTAGATCTAGCTTGTCTGTCATAATATAATAGAGACAGTAGATCTAGCTGGTCTGTCATAATATAGTAGAGACAGTAGATCTAGCTGGTCTGCCATAATATAGTAGGGACTGTAGATCTAGCTGGTCTGCCATAATATATTAGAGACAGTAGATCTAGCTGGTAAGTCATAAAATAATAGGGACAGTAGATCTATCTGGTCTGTCATAATATAATAGATACAGTAGATCTAGCTGGTCTGTCATAATATAAAAGATAGAGTAGATATTGCTGGTCTGTCATAATATAATAGAGACAGTAGATATTGCTGGTCTGTCATAATATAATAGAGACAGTAGATCTAGCTGGTCTGTCATAATGTAATAGAGATAGTAGATCTAGCTGGTCTTTCATAATATAATAACGACAGTAAATCTAGCTCGTCTTTCAAAATATAGTACAGACAGTAGATCTAGCTGGTCTGTCATAATGTAATAGAGACATTAGATCTAGCTGGTCTGTGATACTATAGAACGCACAGTAGATCTTGCTGCTCTGTCATAATATAGTACAGACAGTAGATCTAGCTGGTCTGTCATAATATAGTAGAGACAGTAGATCTATCTTGTCTGTCATAATATAATAGGGACAGTAGATATATCTGGTCTGTCATAATATAATATATACAGTAGATCTAGCTGGTCTGTCATCATATAGTAGAGACAGTAGATCTAGCTGGTCTGTCATCATATAGTAGAGACCGTAGATCTGGCTGGTCTGTCATAATATATTAGAGAGAGTAGATGTAGCTGGTCTGTCATCATATAATAGAGACAGCAGATCTAGCTGGTCTGTCATAATATAGTAGAGAGAGTAGATATATCTGGTCTGTCATAATATTATAGAGACAGTAGATCTAGCTGGTCTGTCATAATATAGTAGAGACAGTAGATCTAGCTGGTCTGTCATCATATAGTAGAGACCGTAGATCTGGCTGGTCTTTCATAATATATTAGAGAGAGTAGATGTAGCTGGTCTGTTAAAATATAGTAGAGACAGTAGATCTATCTGGTCTGTCATAATATAATAGAGACAGTAGATCTAGCTGGTCTGTCATAATATAAAAGATACAGTAGATCTAGCTGGTCTGTCATAATGTAATAGACACAGTAGATCTAGCTGGTCTGTCATAATATATTAGAGAGAGTAGATCTAGCTGGTCTGTTAAAATATAGTAGAGACAGTAGATCTAGTTGCTCTGTCATAATATAGTAGAGACAGTAGATCTAGCTGATCTGTCATAATATAATAGGGACAGTAGATCTATCTGGTCTGTCATAATATAATAGAGACAGTAGATCTAGCTGGTCTGTCATAATGTAATAGAGACAGTAGATCTTGCTGGTCTGTCATAATATAGTAGAGACACTAGATTTAGCTGGTCTGTCATAATATAATAGATACAGTAGATCTAGCTGGTCTGTCATAATATAGTACAAACAGTACATCTAGCTGGTCTTGCATAATATAATAGAGACAGTAGATTTAGCTGGTCTGTCATAAAATAGAAGAGACAGCAGATCTAGCTGCTCTATCGTAATATAGTAGAGAAGGTAGATCTATCTGGTCTATCATAACATAGTAGAGAAGGTAGATCTAGCTGGTCTCGCATAAAATGATAAAGACAGTAAATCTAGCTCGTCTGTCAAAATATAGTGCAGACAGTAGATCTAGCAGGTCTTTCATAATGTAATAGAGACATTAGATCTAGCTGGTCTGTGATACTATAGAACGCACAGTAGATCTAGCTGGTCTGTCATAAATTAGTAGAGACAGTATATCTAGCTGGTCTGTCATAATATAATAGAGACAGTAGTTCTAGCTGGTTTTTCACATTATAGTAGAGAATGTAGATCTAGCTGGTCTGTTCTAATACAATAGAGACAGTAGATCTAGCTGGTCTGCCATACTATAGTAGAGACAGTAGATCTAGCAGGTCTGTCATAATATAATAGATACAGTAGATCTAGCTGGTCTGTCATAATATAGTCGAGACAGTAGCTCTAGCTGGTCTGTCATAATATAGTAGAGACTGTAGATCTAGCTGGTCTGTCATAATATAATAGAGACAGTAGATCTAGCTGGTCTGTCATAATTTAATAGATACAGTAGATCTAGCTGGTCTGTCATAATATAGAGGAGACAGTAGATCTAGCTGGTCTGTCATAATATAGTAGAGACACTTGATCTAGCTGGTCTGTCATAATATAGGAGAGAAAGTAGATCTAGCTGGTCTCGCATAATATAATAAAGACAGTATATCTAGCTCGTCTGTCAAAATATAGTAGAGGCAGTAGATCTAGCTGGTCTGTGACAGAACCCAGTCACCCTGGCCCCTCCCCCCTGCAGACCGCACCAATCCCCACTGTGATCAATTCAGTGTCAATACGGCTCTAGGTCGCCTGCAACCGACCAATGATAGGTGTCTGAGTCGACTGACTCTCAGATAATCTTCCACTGCCTCGGCCCTGTTTACACCTCCAAGGTTCCCCCTCACACAGGAAAACACACTCAGAGCCTACTGCCTGGGCCCTGTTTACACCTCCAAGGTTCCCCCTCACACAGGAAAACACACTCAGAGCCTACTGACTGGGCCCTGTTTACACCTCCAAGGTTCCCCCTCACACAGGAAAACACACTCAGAGCCTACTGACTGGGCCCTGTTTACACCTCCAAGGTTCCCCCTCACACAGGAAAACACACTCAGAGCCTACTGACTGGGCCCTGTTTACACCTCCAAGGTTCCCCCTCACACAGGAAAACACACTCAGAGCCTACTGACTGGGCCCTGTTTACACCTCCAAGGTTCCCCCTCACACAGGAAAACACACTCAGAGCCTACTGACTGGGCCCTGTTTACACCTACAAGGTTCCCCCTCACACAGGAAAACACACTCAGAGCCTACTGACTGGGCCCTGTTTACACCTCCAAGGTGCCCCCCTCACACAGGAAAACACACTCAGAGCCTACTGACTGGGCCCTGTTTACGAGGCTTTTATAAAAACTACACTTAGCGTGTTTAGATCACCTCTTTTTATTTAAACCAGGTTTGAGATGTGGTATCCACTCGCCTCGCTGCCTCTCAGATCAAAGGTGCTCCAGGTGCTCCATCTGCTCCGTTCCCAAAGTGTGGTGTCCCTGAGATCCCAAGTTAGAGGGATCCCTGGTGTACCATTTACCCAGGTCGTCAGGAGCGGTCACCAAGTGAAGATTAACATCCCCAAATGTGGTTAAGTTCTTTAATATCAAATGAGGAAACAAAGTTATCACACAATTAAGTGTTATTCTTAAACTAAATCTTTATTCACTTAATAATAAGGGAGCAGGTCAATACAACGCATACATAAAGAGAATCAATTGAGTGCTCTACGATAATGATGCCTGGTCGATGAATCACCCCCAGATTACTCGTTGAGAGCCCCGAGACAAAAGTACAAAGGTCTTTTATAGCTAAGATACACCCCTTTCAACCTATATGACCAACAACAGATGTATAGAACGGGTCACAAGGTTAAGATTTGTATGAAAGATACTTATAATTCTCAGCAGACAGTGTCTGCTGTAAAAACAGTACCCTGTGTAGAAACCAGGGTCTGGCCCTGGGGTCATCTCTCCCTGGCACCATAGAGAACATAAACATTAACTCGTGCTCTGGAATGCGGTCTCTTTAGGTTTTA
Source organism: Oncorhynchus clarkii lewisi (assembly GCF_045791955.1). Classification (NCBI taxonomy): domain Eukaryota; kingdom Metazoa; phylum Chordata; class Actinopteri; order Salmoniformes; family Salmonidae; genus Oncorhynchus; species Oncorhynchus clarkii. The sequence continues at coordinate 38,221 of NW_027257987.1, read as the reverse complement.
TCACACAAAAGACATTGGAAATCTCCTGTCAGTGTTATCTCCCAGAGGCCCATCCTCAGTAGAACACAGACAGTATAGTTCTAAGAACCCTCTATTCTGTTGCATAAAACAACCATTTGATCCAATAAAAGTATTATAACATATTGTTGAAGTTTTGCTCTCAGTGTCCACTGAAAGTTGACGAGTAACAACAACTGGGACCTAAAAGACACCCACCATGAGACCCACTAAATCTGCCCAAGAAGAGGCAAACAAGAGAAAAACCCGCACCAAACTTAAAAACAGGAAGCAAACCAAAACGTTAGTGCAACTGAAGGTGTTGATTTGTCTGGACCAGCTCAGGTGAAACACCTTCCCACTAATGAGATGGACAAGCCAGCACAGGTGTAACACATACTGACTAACGAGGTGACACCAATCAATCTCTTCCATTTCAGAGCCTGGATTTTTCCCCTGAGGCTAATATCCAAATTATGTTGAAATCAATTGATAAGGGGGCAAACGTTGAGGCTTCTACATTTTGACACTATTAAAATAATCCTAAAACAATGTTAAAACATTCTACATTGTGACATTAATTCGTTGAAATCATGAAACAACTACTTCATGTATGTATTTTCTAATATTTGATCAGAGATCATTTATCAGATTATCTCTGGTCACAGCTATGAGCTTTCTCTCCTGTGTGTGTTCTCTGGTGAAGAGTCAGAGAGCCAGATGAAGCAAATCTCTTCCCACATTGACCACAGCTATAAGGTTTGTCTCCTGTGTGTGTTCTCTGGTGTTGAGTCAGGTGGACAGATCGAATAAAACCCTTCCCACATTGATTACAGCTATAAGGTTTCTCTCCTGTGTGTATTCTCTGGTGTTGAGTCAGAGAGCCACATGTAGTAAAACACTTCCCACATTGACCACAGCTATAAGGTTTCTCTCCTGTGTGTATTCTCTGGTGTTCAGTCAGAGAGCTAGATGAAGAAAAACTCTTCCTACATTGACCACAGCTAAAAGGTTTCTCTCCTGTGTGTCTTCTATGGTGTACAGTCAGAGTGCTAGATGTAGTGAAACTCTTCCCACATTCACCACAGATATAAGGTTTCTCTCCTGTGTGTATTCTCTGGTGTCGAATCAGATGGCCAGATGTAGTAAAACTCTTCCCACATTGACCACAACTATAAGGTTTCTCTCCTGTGTGTGTTCTCTGGTGCACTGTGAGCACTCCAGATCCACCAAAACTCTTCCCACATTCACCACAGCTATAAGGTTTATTTCCTGTGTGTGTTCTCTGGTGTTGAGTCAGAGAACCAGATGAAGTAAAACACTTCCCACATTGACCACAGCTATAAGGTTTCTCTCCTGTGTGTATTCTCTGGTGTTCAGTCAGATTGCTGGATGTAGTAAAACTATTCCCACATTGACCACAGCTAAAAGGTTTCTCTCCTGTGTGTGTTCTCTGGTGTACAGTCAGAGTGCTAGAGGCAGAAAAACTCTTCTCACATTGACCACAGCTATAAGGTTTCTCTCCTGTGTGTGTTCTCTGATGAATTTTAATGCCTGATGAGGTGAATCTCTTCCCACAGTCAGAGCAGCAGTGAGTTCTCCTCCCTGTGGATCTCTGCAAGTGTTTCTTGAGGTGTTCTGATCTGGAGAGACTATTCTCTGCCTCTTCAGCATCACAAGGTTGTTGAGGCTCCCCAGAGGACCCACGATAGTCAAGTATATCTCCTGTGTGAACAACAAAGTCAGACTGATGATTAAAGGCCCACAACAGCGGTAATCCACTGTAAAAGGTGATGCCAACAGCATAGCCATGATGTTGTACAACAATTGATGTCTGTAATGAATGTTAAAACTATTTGACAATTGTCTTAAACAAGCAAGAATAGTCATATTTTGTCTTGTTTTCACATTAGTAGTAACATCCATGATTGTAGGCTAAAATTGCAGCACGAGGGCAATGTGACTGCAGAAACTCCTCCCTGCTAATGAGGAAACCGATAGTTATGGATGTACTATATCTGCCTGGAGCAAAAATGGTGAGCAAAGATTTTAGTTTTTCACAATGTATTCTGAATGTGAATGGGGGAAAACTCAGGGGAGTAACCTCCATTTCCAGGTTGCTTATGAGAGCATTGCACACTACTTTGGATTATACATTTAAGGCTCATTTGAATGTCCTGCTTAATATAATGTTTGCTACAGTATTATGAATTATGTGAAATTATTGAAGAACCGCGTTAATGACAGTATCCATTTGGGTGTCAAGAAAGTAAAGATTCTATTTTTTATTTCACCTTTATTTAAACAGGTAGGTCAGTTGAGAACAAGTTCTCCTTTACAACTGCGACCTGGCCAAGATAAAGCAAAGCAGTGTGACAAAAAAACAACAGAGTTACACGTGGAATAAACAAACATGCAGTCAATAACACAATAGAAAAATCTATATACAGTGTGTGCAAATGGAGTACGGAGGTAAGGCAATAAATAGGCCACAGTAGAGAAGTAATTACAATTTAGCAAATTATCACTGGAGTGATACATGTGCAGATGATGATGTGCAAGTAGAAATACTGGTGTGCAAAAAAGTAAATAAAAACATGGGGACGTGGTAGGCAGTTGGATGGGCTATTTACAGATGGGCTATGTACAGCTGCAGCGATTGGTAAGCTGCTCAGATAGCTGATGCTTAAAGTTAGTGAGGGAGATGTAAGTCTCCAACTTCAGCGATTTTTGCAATTCGTTCCAGTCTTTGGCAGCAGAGAACTGGAAGGAAAGGCGGCCAAAGAGGTGTTGGCTTTGGGGATGACCAGTGAGATATACCTCCTGGAGCACGTACTATGGGTGGGTGTTGCTATGGTGACCAGTGAGCAGAGTTAAGGGGGAGCTTTCCCTAGCAAAGACTTATAGATGACCTGGAGCCAGTGGGTTTGGTGACGAATATGTAGCGAGGGCCAGCCATTGTAAGTCAGAACCGTCCAGAGTAGTGATGCTAGTCAGGCGGGCGGGTGCGGGCAGCGATCGGTTAAAGAGCATGCATTTAGTTTTACTTGTGTTTAAGAGCAGTTGGAGGCCACAGAAGGAGTGTTATATGGCATTGAAGCTTGTTTGGAGGTTTGTTAACTCTTGGATCTACCCATCCCGGATCCGGGAGAATTGTCATCAACTGACACTAAGTAGCATAACGCAACGGACAAAAAAATCTTACTAGAAAATATTCATATTCATGAAATCACAAGTGAAATATATTCAAACACAGCTTAGCCTTTTGTTAATCACCCTGTCATCTCAGATTTTGAAAATATGCTTTACAGCCAGCAAGACAAGCATTTGTGTAAGTTTATCGATAGCCTAGCATAGCATTATGCCTAGTTAGCAGCAGGCAACCTGGTCACGAAAATCAGAAAAGCAATCAAATTAAATCGTTTACCTTTGATGAGCTTTGGATGTTTTCACTCACGAAACTCCCAGTTAGATAGCAAATGTTATTTTTTTCCAAAAATATTATTTTTGTAGCCGAAATAACTCTGTTAGTTCTTCACGTTTGGCTGAGAATTCGACCAGAAATTGCGGTGATGACTTCGCCGAAAAATATTCCAAATTAGCTCCATAATAGCAACAGGAACATGGCAAACGTTGTTTATAATCAATCCTCAAGTTGTTTTTCAAATATCTATTCGATAATATATCAACCGGGACTGGTGGCTTCTTAGTAGGAAAGAGAGAAACAATGGCCGCATTTGTCTTTTACGCACAAAACACTCTGAGACCTACTGTAGGACCCATAACTTCACTAACAATAACATAGACCTACTGTAGGCCCCATAACTTCACCTAACAACAACATAGACCTACTGTAGGGCCCATAACTTCACCTAACAATAACATAGACCTACTGTAGGACCCATAACTTCACGTAACAACAACATAGACCTAGGACTATAAATCATTTCATATTTCAGGTGATACATGGAAACTAAAATGTCTTTGTCATGACATTTCATAACCTGATCACCAGATAATTTTGTCAATAATCCCACTAAGCTACTCTGTAATGTGTTGTCATTCTAAATGTCCTGAATAAAGGAAAATAGCTCTGTGTGTTGTTCAATAGCCTATCCATCAAGGAACAGTGCTCTACACATTATGAGCTAAGTATCTCTGTGTCCAAACAGACTAACGAGACCCTACTGTAAATCAAGCAGACAATAACACATTATAAACACCAATTTGTTAGGGATGTTGGATCCAACATGGAGCACGGCATAACTGTCTTTACCAGAGTAATGAATGAAGAAGCACTTTGGTTGTTGTTGCATGTCGTGATGTTTGTCATTTGACTGGAATTCAGAAAATTATTTCCTGGATCAGCTGATGATAGTTGAACATGTGACTGTAACTAAACAGCTACAGTATTAAGAATGATGTGTAATTATTGAAGAACCGCGTAAGTGACAGTATTGATTTGGGTGTTGTCAATAAAGTTAAGGTGACTCTCGGTTAGAACCACTGGATTTTGCAAACTCAAATGATTTATAATTTCTGTGCCCATGAAAACTGTTTTCCCAGCGTAATATAAGGAGACACTAAATGTTACGTAGGTAGAGTGCATTTCAGAGATCTGACTCCCAAAATATGTACTAACAGGACAATAACCTAAACCACAAGGCCAAATCTACACTGGAGGAGCTTACCAAGATGACATTGAATGTTCCTGGGTGGCCTAGTTACAGTTTGGACTTAAATCGTATTGAAAGTCTCTGGTAAGACTTGAAAATGGCTTTCTAGATCAAAAACCGACTTGACAGAACAGGAAGGATTTTAAAAAGAATAATGAATTTCACATGAAGATCAGTCGCCTATTGGATGACATCACGACTTCCCATCAAGCCAACTCCTTAAATACCTTACTATGACATCACTCACTCCTTCTAGTTTCCAGTTGTCTAAAAAAACACTATTTTGCTCAAAACATTTATTTTGTTTCCCTTTAGTGTGTTTATACTTTAGTGTATTTGTATATCACTTTTCAATAGGAAAAGTTAAAAATCACTGGAGGACGTCATGAACAATTCATACAATACAAAAACATATTCAAGAGTAGAACGCCCTTTTAAAATTCACACATTAGTTCAACAACTGCAGAGTTTGTGTCCCTGTTTTATAAGATAGTACTCACTGTATTTACTGGTGTTAATCAGATCAATGTCCCTGTTTTATAAGATAGTACTCACTGTATTTACTGGTGTTAATCAGATCAATGTCCCTGTTTTATAAGATAGTACTCACTGTATTTACTGGTGTTAATCAGATCAATGTCCCTGTTTTATAAGATAGTACTCACTGTATTTACTGGTGTTAATCAGATCAATGTCCCTGTTTTATAAGACAGTACTCACTGGTGTTAATCAGATCAATGTCCCTGTTTTATAAGATAGTACTCACTGTACTTACTGGTGTTAATCAGTTCTCCAGTCTTCTCTTCTTCGTCCTCCTCTAATGTGACAGTAATCTCCCCCTCTTCATCCTTCATTAAAAAAACGTCTTCATCTTCTTTCACTGTCACAGTAACCTCCTTCTCTCCAAAACCTGCATCCTCCTCTTTCTCTTCCTCCTCTTCTTTTACTGTAACATCCACCTCCTCTTTCACTCTGAACGCGTCTTCCTCGTCTTTCACTGAAACGTCTTCCTCCACCTCTTTCACAGTAACAGCCTCACCCTCTACTTGTTCTTGTATTGTAACAGCCTCCTCTTTGACGAGAGCTTCTTTCTCCGTCCAGCAGATCTTCTCTTCTTTATCAGGAGGAGAGTAGCTTAGTGAACTCATGGTCGGGGATAACAGCTAGTTAGCATTAGCGACTAGACTAGTGCTAACTTGACCAGACAGCTAATTGACTTACAACGTAAATATTAAATTAAATGAGGTAGCTAGTTGTTTACACATAAGTATGTTTAAATCATAGTGTTAAATAAACTAGTAAATTGTCTAAAGAGCTTGAATGTTCCGACTTTGTTGTCCAGCGAGCTACCGAGGTGACTGCAGTTGTTGAAGAAGCTTTCCGTCCACTAGATTATACGTCACAGTAGAAACATCGCCTGAAAGAACCATATCGCCATCTGCTGTCTGGGGGGAGGAAACGCAGTTGAGGAGGGAAAACTTTTTTTCTTCTTCATTGAATTATATTATAAAGCAGTTTAGATAAACGTTTTTTTCCTCTCCATTAAATAAGAATATTATGTCAACACGTACAAAGAGCAACAAGTGTTGTTTGATTAGTTCAGGTTTTTTATGAGATTCTAAAACAAACTCTACATCAACTCCACATCTATATTTCTGATTCAGTCAAATAACTAGATTTCAAAAAAAGCACCTAGTTATTGATACCCTTGATAAAGATGAGCAAAAATTACTGTATGAAATAAATAAATAAACTTTACCCACTACCAGGATATTTTAGCCCAAAACCTGGATACCTCTCTGCTAGGAGGCTGACACTTGGCCATAAGTGGATCTTTCAGCAAGACACATCAACACCCACGAAGAAATGGTTACTTGGGCACAAAATCAACATTTTCAACGGCCATCTCAGTCTTCGGACTTGAACTCCCTTGAACACCTGTGGTTTGAATTGAACAGGGCAGTCCATAAGCGCAGACGAAATAAATCAAAGACCTGGAGAGATTCTGTATGGAGGAATGGTCTAAGATCCCACCCAATGTGTTCTCTAATCTCATAAAACATTTTAATGTCATTATCTTTTTCAATTGTATCAGTATAAAATAATATTATTTCCCTTTTATTGTTGGTGTAACAATACATCATGTAGATGTATATAATGAACAGACTAGGTCTATACTGCTCCTACATGGTTTAACATCATGTAGATGTATATAATGAACAGACTAGGTCTATACTGCTCCTACATGGTTTAACAATACATCATGTAGATGTATATAATGAAAAGACTAGGTCTATACTGCTCCTACATGGTTTAACATCATGTAGAGGTATGCTACCGTTCAAAAGTTTGAGGTCACTTAGAAATGTTCTTGTTTTTGAAAGAAAATCATATTTTTTCATGTATCATTTATAAAAACCTGTTTTTGCTTTTTCATTATGGGGTATTGTGATGTCATTTTGGGGTATTGTGATGTCATTATGGGGGTATTGTGATGTCATTATGGGGTATTGTGATGTCATTATTGGGTATTGTGTGTACATTGATGAGGGGAAAAATGATTTAATCTATGTCAGAATAAGGCTGTAAAGTAACAAAATGTGGAAAAAGTTAAAGGGTCTGAATACTTTCCGAATGCACGGTATATATAGGGGCAGTACTCAGTGACATCACTTCCTGAAACAGGAGGTACAAATATATAACATAGGTTCAAAATATCAACATTCAATGTATCAAAAATATATGACCACGCTGAAAGTGGAAACGCCAGCCCAGCCACAATCCTAGAGGTTCACTGATGATCAACCTCCTCCTTCACATCTGACTCCTAATTATCAACCTCTTCCTTCACATCTGACTCCTGGTCATCAACCTCCTCCTTCACATCTGACTCCTGATGATCAACCTCCTCCTTCACATCTGACTCCTGATGATCAACCTCCTCCATCACATCTGACTCCTGATGACCAACCTCCTCCTTCACATCTGACTCCTGTTGATCAACCTCCTCCTTCACATCTGACTCAAGTGATCAATCTTGAGCGTCTTCTTTCTTGGGGAATCCCGATGGACGATGTCATCGAATAGGCCGTCATCACCACCGCCGCCCACAAGTTAATTGTCATTCAGGTTATCAATGGGAAGAGCATCAGCAATATGTCCTGTCTGGTAACTTGTCTCATTTAATGGATCTGGACAACATTCACAAATTCAACAGCACAACGGCAGAGTCATGTCTTACGTGTAGACAACTAACAATGACTCAATAATCCTTCTGGGAATGTTATGACGTCATACAGTTATGGGAGGAGTTAGAAAGTTGGCTGTCAGAAGTACAGTTATACAATGTAAAATTACTTTTGATCCGTCTGTCTGCAAGAAAGAAAATAAATAGTTGAAAGTTAGTGGGCGACGGAGAGAAATAAAATGGTGCTGATGCGGCGCTGGAGACGGGGGTGTGTTCTAGTGGGTCTGGGCAGGTGTGATGCAGTTAATGGAGACGGTGTGTGTTCTAGTGGGTCTGGGCAGGTGTGATGTAGTTAATGGAGATGGGGGTGTGTTCTAGTGGGTCTGGGCAGGTGTGATGTAGTTAATGGAGATGGAGGTGTGTTCTAGTGGGTCTGGGCAGGTTTGATGTAGTTAATGGAGATGGGGGTGTGTTCTCGTGGTTCTGGGCAGGTGTGATGTAGTTAATGGAGATGGAGGTGTGTTCTAGTGGGTCTGGGCAGGTGTGATGTAGTTAATGGAGATGGGGGTGTGTTCTAGTGGGTCAGGGCAGTTGTGATGTAGTTAATGGAGATGGAGGTGTGTTCTAGTGGGTCTGGGCAGGTGTGATGTAGTTAATGGAGATGGAGGTGTGTTCTAGTGGGTCTGGGCAGGTGTGATGTAGTTAATGGAGACGGGTGTGTGTTCTAGTGGGTCTGGGCAGGTGTGATGTAGTTAATGGAGATGGAGGTGTGTTCTAGTGGGTCTGGGCAGGTGTGATGTAGTTAATGGAGACAGGTGTGTGTTCTAGTGGATCTGGGCAGGTGTGATGTAGTTAATGGAGACGGGGGTGTGTTCTAGTGGGTCTGGGCAGGTGTGATGTAGTTAATGGAGACGGGTGTGTGTTCTAGTGGGTCTGGGCAGGTGTGATGTAGTTAATGGAGATGGAGGTGTGTTCTAGTGGGTCTGGGCAGGTTTGATGTAGTTAATGGAGATGGGGGTGTGTTCTAGTGGGTCTGGGCAGGTGTGATGTAGTTAATGGAGATGGAGGTGTGTTCTAGTGGGTCTGGGCAGGTGTGATGTAGTTAATGGAGATGGAGGTGTGTTCTAGTGGGTCTGGGCAGGTTTGATGGAGTTAATGGAGAAGGAGTTGTGTTCTAATGGGTCTGGACAGGTGTGATGTAGTTAATGGAGATGGGGGGGTGTTCTAGTGGGTCTGGACAGGTTTGATGTAGATCATGGAGATGGAGGTGTGTTCTAGTGGGTCTGGACAGGTTTGATGTAGATAATGGAGATGGAGGTGTGTTCTAGTGGGTCTGGGCAGGTTTGATATAGTTAATGGAGATGGGGGTGTGTTCTAGTGGGTCTGGGCAGGTTTGATGGAGTTAATGGAGAAGGAGGTGTGTTCTAGTGGTTCTGGGCAGGTGTGATGTAGTTAATGGAGATGGAGGTGTGTTCTAGTGGGTCTGGGCAGGTTTGATATAGTTAATGGAGATGGGGGTGTGTTCTAGTGGGTCTGGGCAGGTTTGATGTAGATAATGGAGAAGGAGGTGTGTTCTAGTGGTTCTGGGCAGGTGTGATGTAGTTAATGGAGATGGAGGTGTGTTCTAGTGGGTCTGGGCAGGTTTGATGTAGATAATGGAGATGGAGGTGTGTTCTTGTGGGTCTGGGCAGGTGGAGATGGAGGTGTGTTCTAGTGGGTCTGGGCAGGTGTGATGTGGTTCATGGAGATGGAGGTGTGTTCTCGTGGTTCTGGGCAGGTGTGATGAAGTTAATGGAGATGGAGGTGTGTTTAACGTTTGCAAGCTTGAGCTTGATATCGACCTAGTGTGACCTTCCTGGTCCCGTCTCTCAAGTCAGTGAGTCAACACAGGAAGGTGCAATGGATGGATAGTTCATTTATTTCCAAAGCTGCAATGATGGGACACACACAGTATGGATGAATGATCAGTAGTGACGGGATATAAATACCACTCCCACAGCAATTCTACATTAATCTGCCCTGTAATATACTAACAAAAAAAACAGTTGAAATGTCTATCAAAGTTGTTGTGATCGTATAGTGGATTTAACAATTCCTACTAATTCCTCATTTACTATAATAAAAATAAATACATTATTTCCATGTGTCTCATATTCACTACATCAGAATACACTGTCATCCATTTTAGTATCAAAAAATTATCAAATTAACCTGAAATATTACTCAAAGTCCCCCTCTGGTGGCGAAGAAGTATAATACACCTAAACTAACAAAACCGGGCTGATAAACTGGCTGGTGTTCATGAGTTTATAAAACATATACTTTATACATTTGTCATAAATGACCTGCATTGATGAGACACACAGTGTGGATGAATGATCAGTAGTCGACAGGGTAAAAATAGCACTCCTAAAAGAAGATGCATTTTCCAGTTAGATACCAACTTGAAAGAGGGATCTTTAGCATAAAACCCACATGGAAAACAGAGATTTGGCAAATAACATATAAAGAGAGGCTGACTTGACACCAAACCAACAACAGTAGTTACTAAAACATAAATTGCTAATGTATGATTTAAAACGTGGATTTTATGATGTAATGTCAATTTTATACCTTTCTATCCCAGGACCACTCAATTTTCAAGTTCTCCATAAATCTGCTGTGGATTACCCAGAATCCCATACCTTTATCACACGAGCGGGGCAGCGGTCTAAGGCACTGCTCTCAAATGAATTGCCTAGTTAAATAGAGGATACAAATATTTTAAACATGTTCGTTACACCGTTACACTGGCAAACAAACTCAGTAGCACAGAGAAGATCATCCATATGACGTTGAGAAATACTGCATTGTGGGTAGTTTGGAAGAGTCACAAAATAAGTTAATAAATATGTAATAACGCAAAACCATAACTGTTTGTTCTTATAGGTAACCACATCGTGACTACAACTAGCTTACTAAGTCTTTAACCACACTGTATTGTTACACTGGTGAGTAAAAACTCATGCTTCCTACACTTTAACTTGTTATCCGAAGATAAAATCTACATTTTACTCAACTGCGTTACCCACTCCAGTCAGCAGATGGCGGTCTGGGAATTTAAAGTTATGCTGCTGGTGTGACGTATAATGTAGTGGACGGAACGCTTCTTTCAACATCAACAACAGTTCGTCAGCCACCTCGGTAGCTTGCTAGACAAATAGCCGAACCAATAAAGCTCTTTAGACGCTTTAGTGTATATTAGCCACTGTGTTTTAAACCTACTTCTGTCGTCTAGTTAGTTATCCGATTTAATTTCATATTTATGGTGTTGTTGTTATTAGTCAGCTAGCGGGCTGGTTAAGTTAGCATTAGCCTAGCTAGGTAACATCCCCGACCATGCGGTCACAAAGCTACTCTCCTTCTAATGAAGAGAAGGATATCACAGTAAATCAAGAAGTAGAGAGTGGGGCCTTTACTGTGAAAGAAGAGGAGGACGCGTTCAGAGTGAAAGACGAGGAAGATATCACAGTAAATCAAGAAGTAGGGAGTGGGGCCTTTACTGTGAAAGAAGAGGAGGACGCGTTCAGAGTGAAAGACGAGGAAGATATCACAGTAAAAGGAGAGGAAGATGCAGTTTATGGCGTGAAAGAGGAGAGGGAGGGGATTACTTTTACATCGAAAAAGGAGGAGGAAGAAGAGGAGGAACCTGGATATCTGGGCCCGGTTTCCCAAACGCATCTTAAGGCATCCAATGGTTCTAACGATGAATTTAGCCATAAGATGGTTTTTAGAAACCGTTCCCTGATTAACACTAGTAAGTACTGTCTTAACAACAGAGGCACAAACTCTGCAGTTGAACTGATGTTTGGTGTTACGGTGGAAATCTGCAATCGCTACATCCATATTGTGACTTTTAAATTATTTATTTACAGCCATTGATTCTTAAAGAATATAACACATGCCTCATGAGCGGAGTTCAACTGTTGTACCCCATCAGAACCCCAAATAAGCTTTTTTTACTATAATGTTTAGAAACAATGTAAATCAACACTGTATAGCAGTTAAGAACAAATTCTTATTTTCAATAACGGACTTGGAACAGTGGGTTAATTGATTTGATTTGATTTGTACCATGTCAGCTCGGGGATATGAACTTGCAACCTACTAGTCCAACGCTCTAACCACTAGGCTACCCTGCCGCCTCAACATGGTTAAAACTATAATGTTGATATCATGGATGGTCAGTCCTTGCATCCATAGGTCTGTCTGTAGTTACATTTATCCAACCCCATAATCTTTTATTACCAAAATAGTGGTGGAATGACAGATTTGTTATTGTTTGTACTGCAGATTGCTGGGTTTTGTGTTGTTTTTTTAAACAGCAACAAAATGGCTGCCCAGAGACTTGGTTAACAGCTGAGGGATGGGGGAAGGAGAAGTGTAACCACTCTCAAATTCATAGAGAACGATATTGAAGAAACCTTAACCCAACACCTAGCGACCTCGTCAATAAGTTCAGACATCTTGGCGTAACAGTTATAAGGTGTTGATTTGACAGTCGCTGGACCCAGGTTTGAGTTCAGCTCAGGGCTACCCCCTGAATTCAATACACTATGAATACAAGGACTAGCCATCCATGATGTCATAATGATAGTTTAACCAGGTTTCTAGGATATATAGTATATTCTAGAATTCATCCATGATGTCATAATGATAGTTTAACCAGGTTTCTAGGATATATAGTATATTCTAGAATTCATCTATGATGGCATAATGATAGTTTAAAGGTTTCTAGGATATATAGTATATTCTAGAATTAATCCATGATGTCATAATGATAGATTAACCAGGTTTCTAGGATGTACAGTGGGGCAAAAAAGTATTTAGTCAGCCACCAATTGTGCAAGTTCTCCCACTTAAAAAGATGAGGCCTGTAATTTTCATCATAGGTACACTTCAACTATGACAGACAAAATGAGAAAAAAAATCCAGAAAATCACACTGTAGGATTTTTTATGAATTTATTTGCAAATTATGGTGGATATGTATCTCCCTCATTTTTCAGAGTAAAAGCCTGAAACAATGCCTAAAGAATGACCACATGTAGAAGAAGCCATAGAGATTGTGACCTGGGTCCTAAGTCTTTGTATGGTGGATAGGCTTTCAATGGAAAAACAGCCTTTCAAAATAATAGTACTTCCTGGATGGATTTTCCTCAGGTTTTCGCCTGCCATATCAGTTCTGTTATACTCACAGACATTATTTTAACAGTTTTGGAAACTTTATATTTTCTATCCAAATCTACTAATTATATGCATATCCTAGCTTCTCGGCCTGAGTAGCAGGTAGTTTAATTTAGGCACGCTTTTGATCCAAAATTCTGAATGCTGTCCCCTACCCTAGTGAAGTGAAGCATTCTGTTTAATTAAATAATGAAGACACACAAATTACTCGACGTCATAACTAGAGGGAGCCGCTCGTCAACATAACCTGACCGGAGGGAGCCGCTCGTCAACATAACCTGACCGGAGGGATCCGCTCGTCAACACAACCTGACCAGAGGGAGCCGCTCGTCAACATAACCTGACCGGAGGGAGCCGCTCGTCAACACAACCTGACCGGAGGGAGCCGCTCGTCAACACAACCTGACCGGAGGGAGCCGCTCGTCAACACAACCTGACCGGAGGGAGCCGCTCGTCAACACAACCTGACCGGAGGGAGCCGCTCGTCAACACAACCTGACCGGAGGGAGCCGCTCGTCAACACAACCTGACCGGAGGGAGCCGCTCGTCAACACAACCTGACCGGAGGGAGCCGCTCGTCAACACAACCTGACCGGAGGGAGCCGCTCGTCAACACAACCTGACCGGAGGGAGCCGCTCGTCAACACAACCTGACCGGAGGGGGCCGCTCGTCAACACAACCTGACCGGAGGGGGCCGCTCGTCAACACAACCTGACTGGAGGGAGCCGCTCGTCAACACAACCTGACCGGAGGGAGCCGCTCGTCAACACAACCTGACCGGAGGGAGCCGCTCGTCAACACAACCTGACCGGAGGGAGCCGCTCGTCAACATAACCTGACCGGAGGGGGCCGCTCGTCAACACAACCTGACCGGAGGGAGCCGCTCGTCAACACAACCTGACCGGAGAGAGCCGCTCGTCAACACAACCTGACCGGAGGGAGCCGCTCGTCAACACAACCTGACCGGAGGGAGCCGCTCGTCAACACAACCTGACCGGAGGGAGCCGCTCGTCAACATAACCTGACCGGAGGGGGCCGCTCGTCAACACAACCTGACCGGAGGGAGCCGCTCGTCAACACAACCTGACCGGAGAGAGCCGCTCGTCAACACAACCTGACCGGAGGGAGCCGCTCGTCAACACAACCTGACCGGAGGGAGCCGCTCGTCAACACAACCTGACCGGAGGGAGCCGCTCGTCAACATAACCTGACCGGAGGGGGCCGCTCGTCAACATAACCTGACCGGAGGGAGCCCCCCCTCCGCTGCTGGACTTTGTCAATTCTGCCATTCTGCTCCTGAAGTTTGCAGTAATAGACTAATAGACTACAGATAGACTAGTAATAGACTACACCAGCAGTATGCAACCTTTTCCAGTTGGAGTGCAAATGTATCTGACCATTTCTACCAATCTGTGTACCAGTTATGATTTTCATATGCACGTTTTCGTGGAACAGTTTCATTTAATTTATAATAGTATCTCAAAATTATTGTCTGTGATTAATATCTATATCTAAATGAAAATTATAGATATCTAAGAGTAACTTTTATTGCCATTGCCAACTATGTAAAAAAAAAAGCCTACATAAAGCCAACAAATAAAAACATTGCTTTCTGCAGGTAGAAAATATCCCGATAAATGGCCTGTCTACAACAAACTTGAAACATTGTATCAACTATCAACTGGGTCAGGAAACTCGTATAGCAAGCTTGCAACATTGTATACAATATTCTAGGCCCTCAGTTTCCTGCTCCAATGAGTTCTGGACAGACACAGTAGGTGTAGGCTATTTGTGAAAAGGATAAGAAGTAAATCAGGTTTTTTATGACATTTCCACTGGATCAGAGCATTACATTTTTCCCTTTTATGCCGAGTGGTTATCGAAAGGGCGAGAGCTAGAAATATTTTACAAAAATACTTTGAGGAACTATTGTCATTTGCAATTGATTCTGGTTAGACTTTGTTTACTTGCTGTTTGAGGTGAATTAAGCATTACTTTGAGAAGCTCTACAACTCATTAGTGTTGGTGCGTTAAGACAATCAGAAATACTATCGGACATCCCCAAATGGGCACATTTATAGGCCTACATTTGTGTGCAGGCCAGATAGATTATTCCTACTTCTAAATGGGTAATCAGGTGTAGGGTCAGGTCTGGGTGGTCTGCCAGGGGATGTTTCGTTTAGTATCCTTTTGGGTCGGCTGGGGAATGATTTTATTTCCCCATAGTATGTTGTACCGAAGTTGACCGACTGAAAGGGAGTGTAGCTTTGATTATAATTACACTTTCCTGAAGGAGGGAATCGAGGTTCAACACCTGTTCGTCCCCACCCTTTCCTGGGTTGATGTAGAGCGGCATTACATTTTAAGGAATAAATCCAAGCCTCACTCATCACCTGTAGAAGGCGGGGCTTCCAGCGAGGCGTGGATTTAATAGTATGTTGTACCTAGTTTCCCTCCTTCAGGGAACAGTAGTTATAGTCATAACGTTATTCTTGTCATATGATGAACTTCAACTTAAATAAGGGATCTTGCTGTCAGACAGTTGTTTTGTATTCTGAAATGCACTCGAACTATGTATCATTTAGTGGCTCCTTATGTTACGCTGGGAAAACAGTTTTCATGGGCACAGAAATACTAAATAGTTTGAGTTTGCTAGATCCAATGGTTTTTAACTGAGTCATTTTGTAATCCAAGATGGCGTAGCATTAAGACGTGTTTGTTGTAAATGGTAAGTTTTTTTCATCTTTTTTGTATATATTGCAATATATTTCAATCCTTTTCATTTTTAAATTAAATATACCTTCCGGAAACCGGCCTCACCCAATATGATATGGATCTGCTGTTTTTGTTAGACCTTATAGCTAGAACCTCCATCAGATGCTAGCCATCAGAACATAGAACATCGCCTGTCGTAGACAAAATCACTTCTGCAAGCAGGCCTTTCTAATCGACCTGGCCCGGGTATCCTGGAAGGATATTGACCTCATCCCTTCAGTAGGGGATGCCTGATTGTTCATTAATTGTAATTTCATTAATTGTAATTTCCTCACCACCTTAAATAAGCATGCCCCTTTAAAAAATGTACAACTAGGAACAGATATAGCCCTTGGTTCACTCCAGACCAGACTGCTCTTGACCAGCACAAATACGTCCTGTGGCCTACTGCACTAGCGTCAAATAGTCCCCGCGATATGCAACTTTATTAGAGAAGTCAGGAACCAATACACACAGTCAGTTAGGAAAGCAAAGGCTAGCTTTTTTAAACAGAAATTTGCATCCTGTAGCTCTAACTCCAAAAAGTTTTGTGACACTGTAAAGTCCATTGAGAATAAGAGCACCTCCTCCCAGCTGCCCACTGCAATGAGGCTAAGAAACACTGTCACCACCGATAAATCCACGATAATCGAGAATTTCAATAAGCATTTCTCTACGGCTGGCCATGCTTTCCTCCTGGCTACCCCAACCAACAGCTCCGCATCCCCCGCAGCTACTTGCCCAAGCCTCCCCAGCTTCTCCTTCACCCAAATCCAGATAGCTGATGTTCTGAAAGAGCTGCAAATCCTGTTCCCGTACAAATCAGCTGGGCAAGACAATCTGGACCCTCTTTCTAAAATGATCTGCCGCCATTGTTGCAACCCCTATTACTAGTCTGTTCAACCTCTCTTCCACAGTCATCCCTCTTCAAAGGGGGTGATACTCTTGACCCAAACTGTTACATCCATCCTGTCCTTCCTTTTCTAAAGTCTTCGAAAGCCAAGTTAACAAACAGATCACTGACCATTTCGAATCCCACCGTACCTTCTCCGCAGTGCAATCCGGTTTCCGAGCTGGTCAAAGGTGCACCTCATCCACGCTCAAGGTACTAAACAATATAATTTCCGCCATCGATAAAAGACAGTACTGTGCAGCCGTCTTCATCAACCTGGCCTGTTGTCCGGACCTCTGGCAGTCTTTATGGAGTTACCACAGGGTTCAATTCTCAGGCCGACTCTGTATATATCAACGATGTCGCTCTTGCTGCGGGTGATTCCTTGATCCACCTCTAGTCAGATGACACCATTCTGTATACATCTGGCCCTTCTTTGGACAATGTGTTAACAAACCCCCAAACAAGCTTCAATGCCATACAACACTCCTTCTGTGGCCTCCAACTGCTTTTAAACGCAAGTTAAACTAAATGCATGCTCTTCAACCGATCGCTGCCCGCAACCGCCCGCCCGACTAGCATCACTACTCTGGACGGTTCTGATTTAGAATATGTGGACAACTACTAATACCTAGGTATCTGGTTAGACTGTAAACTCTCCTTCCAGACTCCTATTAAGCATCTACAATTTGCTTCCTATTTTGAAACAAAGCCTCCTTCACTCACGCTGCCAAACATACCCTCGTAAAACTGACTATCCTACCTATCCTTAACTTCGGCGATATCATTTACAAAATAGCCTCCAACACTCTACTCAGACTGCATCCAGTTTGCTATCACATATTTGTCGCCAAACCCGCTGGCTCCAGGTCATCTATAAGTCTTTGCTAGGCCGCCTTAACTCGGCTCACTGGTCACCATAGCAACACCCACCCATAGCACGCGCTCCAGCAGGTAGTACAGGAAGTATATCTCACTGGTCTACCTGGTTAAATAAAGGTTAAATAAAAAATTAAATCGTAACTTTATTGACAACACCCAAATGCAGAATACATTGTGAAAAACTAAAATCTTTGCTCACCATTTTTGTTCCAGGCAGATATAGTACATCCATAATTATCGGTTTCCTCATTAGCAGGGAGGAGTTTCTGCAATCAAATTGCCCTCGTCCCACAATTTTAGCAAACACAGAAGGGGGCCTTGGAGAACAAAAGTCGTCTGGCACACTGTTTAGAGTTTCAACAACATGAATATCCTATTTCTAGCCTACAATCATCGATTTTACTACTAATGTGAAAACAAGAAAAAATATGACTTTTCTTGCTAATTTTAAGACAATTGTCAAATAATGTTAACATTCATTACAGACGTCAATTGCTGTACAACATCATAGCTACGCTGTTGGCATCACCTTTTACAGTGGACTTCTGCTGTTGTGGGCCTTTAATCATCTGTCTGACTTTGTTGTTCACACAGGAGAGATACGGGACTATCGTGGATCCTCTGGGGAGCCTCAACAACCTCATGATGCTGAAGAGGGAGAGAAGGGTCTCTCCAGATCAGAACTCCTCAATAAACACCTGCAGAGACCCACAGTGAAGAGAACTCACTGCTGCTCTGACTGTGGGAAGAGATTCACCTCATCGGGCATTACAATTCATCAGAGAATACACACAGGAGAGAAATCTTATAGCTGTGGTCAATGTTGGAGGAGTTTTACAACATTAATCTCTCTGAAAGTACACCAGAGAACACACACAAGAGAGAAACGTTATAGCTGTGATCATTGTGGGCAGAGTTTTGTTTATGCTTGCCATCTGACTCAACACCAGAGAACACACACAGGAGAGAAACCTTATAGCTGTAATCAATGTGGGAAGAGATTTGCTTCATCTGGCAATCTGACTCAACACCAGAGAACACACACAGGAGAGAAATCTTATAGCTGTGATCAATGTGGGAAGAGATTTACTTCATCTGGAGATCTGACAGTGCACAAGAGAATACACACAGGAGAGAAACCTTATAGCTGTGATCAATGTGGGAAGAGATTTGCTACATCTGGCAACCTGACTCTACACCAGAGAACACACACAGGAGAGAAACCTTACAGCTGTGGTCAATGTGGGAGGAGTTTTAGTCGATCTGAAGTTCTGACAGTGCACAAGAGAACACACGCAGGAGAGAAACCTTATAGCTGTGATCAATGTGGGAAGAGTTTTACTACATCTGGCAGTCTGACTCGACACCAGAGAACACACACGGTAGAGAAACCTTACAGCTGTGGTCAATGTGGGAGGAGTTTTAGTCGATCTGGAGTTCTGACAGTGCACAAGAGAACACACGCAGGAGAGAAACCTTATAGCTGTGATCAATGTGGGAAGAGTTTTACTTCATCTGGCAGTCTGACTCTACACCAGAGAACACACACAGGAGAGAAACCTTATAGCTGTGGTCAATGTGGGAGTAGTTTTAGTCGATCTGGAGTTCTGACCATGCACAAGAGAATACACACAGGAGAGAAACCTTATAGCTGTGATCAATGTGGGAAGAGTTTTGTTCAAACTTGCCATCTGACTCAACACCAGAGAACACACACAGGAGAGAAACCTTATAGCTGTGGTCAATGCGGGAGGAGTTTTAGTCGATCTGGAGATCTGACAGTGCACAAGAGAACACACACAGGAGAGAAATCTTATAGCTGTGGTCAATGTGGGAAAAGTATTGGTCTATCTGACTCAACACCAGAGAACACACAGGATTGAAATCTCATAGCTGTGACCAGAGATAATCTGATAAAAGATCTCTGATCAAATATTAGAAAATACATACATGAAGTAGTTGTTTCATGATTTCAATGAATTAATGTCACAATGTAGAATGTTTTAACATTGTAGTAGGACTATTGTAATGATTTCACAATGTAGAAGCCTAAACGTGTGCCCACTTATGAATTGATATCAACATGTTATGGATATTAGCCTAATGGGGAAAAATCCAGGCTCTGAAATGGAAGAGTACTATTTATGTGATTTAACAAATATTGACAAACAATAAGAGTTTGGATCAAATCAAATTTATTTATAAAGCCCTTCTTATGTCAGCTGATATCTCAAAGTGCTGTACAGAAACCCAGCCTAAAACCCCAAACAGCAAGCAATGCAGGTGTAGAAGCACAGTGGCTAGGAAAAACTCCCTAGAAAGGCCAAAACCTAGGAAGAAACCTAGAGAAGAACCAGGCTATGAGGGGTGGCCAGCCCTTTTCTGGCTGTGCCGGGTGGAGATTATAACAGAACATGGCCAAGATGTTCATAAATGACCAGCATGGTCAAATAATAATAATCACAGTAGTTGTCGAGGGTGCAACAGATCAACACCTCAGGAGTAAATGTCAGTTGGCTTTTCATAGACGATCATTAAGAGTATCTCTTCCGTTCCTGCTGTCTCTAGAGAGTTGAAAACAGCAGGTTTGGGACAGGTAGCACATCCGGTGAACAGGTCAGGGTTCCATAGCCGTAGGCAGAACAGTTGAAACTGGAGCAGCAACACGGCCAGGTGGACTGGGGACAGCAAGGAGTCCTCGTGCCAGGTAGTCCTGAGGCCTGGTGCTAGGGCTCAGGTTCTCCGAGAGTGAGAAAGAGAGAATTAGAGAGAGCATACTTAAATTCACACAGGACACCGGATAAGACAGGAGAAGTATCTCAGATATATCAAACTGACCCTAGCCCCCTGACACATAAACTACTGTAGCATAAATACTGGAGGCTGAGACAGGAGGGGTCAGGAGACACTGTGGCCCCATCCGATGATACCCCCGGACAGGGCCAAACAGGAAGGATATAACCCCACCCACTTTGCCAAAGCACAGCCCCCACACCGCTAGAGGGATATCTTCAACCACCAACTTACCATCCTGAGACAAGGCCGAGTAAAGCCCACAAAGATCTCCGCCACGGCACAACCCAAGGGGGAGCGCCAACCCAGACAGGAAGATCACGTCAGTGACTCAACCCACTCAAGTGATGCACCCCTCCTAGGGACGGCATGAAAGAGCACCAGTTTGCCAGTGACTCAGCCCCTGTAATAGGGTTAGAGGCAGAGAATCCCAGTGGAGAGAGGGGAACCGGCCAGGCAGAGACAAAGACTTAAAGGTTGAGACCGAGTCTGCGTCTCTCACATGGATAGGCAGACCATTCCATTCAAATGGAGATCTACAGGAGAAAGCCCTGCCTCCAGCTGTTTGCTTAGAAATTCTAGGGACAATTAGGAGTTGTGTTACACTTACCACGTTGGTGACCCACTTGAATCAAAATGCAACACTTCAAAATGTGGCGTGCTGTTTTCTACAAATTGTCCTCTAACCAGGGATGTACTCCCAGGGATGTACTCCCAGATTCCGTGTGGTTTTTGAGCTGTTAGTTTTAACAGGACGTGCAACCTCATCTCTCTCCTCTCTCACAATTTTTTTTAGCATGATATCGATGAGTGATGACAAATAAGTGTTGCATTCCCTTGTTTAGCGACCCCTAAATTTAATGCATCACTCCCAAATGTAGCTGACTCTTCTGCAGGTTGTCCTCTAACCAGGGAGGTAAAATATATCTCCCATTTCCATGCGTTTTGTTGTGTCAGTTTCAACAGCACGTACAACCTAATTTCCCACCTAATCGATATCAGTGATTTATTGCTATTTGTCAAAACAACAGTGTTTCTGGTGCTTGTGCAGTTTATAAGGAGCTTGTTTAAAAAATACAAGTAATGTGATTATTGTGGCAGATGTTTGTGTAAATAGCACATGTTATGTTTAGGTTTTCAATTTATCCCCAAAGTGTTCCTGCATATTGGTTATTTATTTTTGACATGTTAAAACTGTGTTTTGACATTGGGCTATCCCATCAAGCAAAATTATATTGAAAAGACGTTGAAAATATGACTATGCAATCAAATATTTCATATTTACATTTCATGTAACATTTGGTAGTGATATTTATTCATGCAACCAACATGACCATTTTTTGGTACAATTATATTGACATTGTTGCCCTGTTTTTAGAATATCAGGGTTAATTCTCACATGTGCCAAACCAAATGTTCTAGAGCATGATATTGGGGACTGGGCCCAGATCCAACAACATGCCTATCTAGTGAACCCTAGAGAGAGAGAAGCTCCGCAGTGAGGTGGAAAGTTATTACGGATATCGCAGGAGTTTTCTCTTGAAATCAGTCCGTGGTAAGGACAACTTGGTTGCTGATTATCTCTGGGGTGGGCAGTCAAAAATATTTGTGTTTTGCTTTGAGCCAGTGTGTTTATTTGGAGTTTTATCTCTTATTCTTTTCTGTATTGAAACTGCACTGTTGGTTAGGGGCTCATAAGGAAGCATTTCACTGTTGTATTCGGTGTATGTGACTAATACAATTTGATCTGAGTTTTGTTTGGGCTCGTTCCAAGGGGACGAGAGTCCTAGAAGCTAGTGAGTTTTAGGAAGACGAGAGTTCTAGAAGCTAGTGAGTTTTAGGAAGACGAGAGTTCTAGAAGCAAGTGAGTTGTAGGATTCTATAGAAAGAAAAAGGAGAAAAAAATAACATGATTTGTTTATTATTATTTAGGAATAGGTGTTTTTTCTTGTTTTTAATTGTTGACAGCCAGTAGACACCATGTTTATATTGGTGAGGGTGAAGCATTGTAGTTGATTATAATGTGAAATGGAAGTTGTTTTCTGTTGGTGGTGAGCAAAAGTGTCCAACAAAAATATAGGATATGTTTGTTGTCTTAAGGGGGAAGGTGATACAGGCTTTGGTTTTTCCATTTATGTTTTGAGGTTGGACTTTAGCACGTCTATCTCGTTAGCATGTTGGACGCACTGATTGGTGTCACCTCGTTAGTCAGTATGTGTTACACCTGTGCTGGCTTGTCCATCTCGTTAGTGAGAAGGTTTTTCACCTGAGCTGGTCCAGGTTCTATTTAAGAGTGTCTGGCCCAGTGCTCCAGTTGTCTTGATAGATGTGACAAATCAAAACCTTTAGTTGCACTACCGTTTTGGTTTGCTTCCTGTTTTTAAGTTTGTTGTGGGTTTTTCTCTTGTTTGCCTCTTCTTGGGCAGATTTAGTGGGTCTCATGGTGGGTGTCTTTTAGGTCCCAGTTGTTGTTACTAGTCAACTTTCAGTGGACACTGAGAGCAAAACTTCAACATTATGTTATTGTACTTTTATTGTATCAAATGGTTGTTTTATGTAACAGAATAGAGGGTTCTTAGAACTATTGTGTCTGTGTTCTACTGAGGATGGGCCTCTGGGAGGAAACACTGACAGGAGATTTACAATGTCTTTTGGGTGATTAAAACCTAAAGAGACAGTATTCCAGATTAAGAGTTAATGTTTCTGTTCTATATGGTACCAGGGAGAGATGACCCCAGGGCCAGACAGCAGATACTGTCTGCTGAGAATTATAAGTACCTTTCATACAAATCTTAACCTTGTGACCCGTTGTATACATCTGTTGTTGGTCATATAGGTTGAAATGGGTGTATCTTAGCTATAAAAGACCTTTGTACTTTTGTCTCGTGGCTCTCAACGAATCATCTGGGGGTGATTTGTTGACCAGCCAATATTATCGTAGAGCACTCAATTGATTCACTTTATATGTGTGTGTTGTATTGACCTGCTCCCTTATTAAGTGAATAAAGATTTAGTTTAAGAATACATCTGACTTGTGTGATAAGTTTGTTTCTCATTTGATATTAAATTAACAACCACATTTTGCAATGTGAATCTTGACTTGGTGACCGCTCCTGACGACCTGGGTAAATCGTCCTCGAGGGATCCCTCAAACTTGGAATCTCATGGAGACCACACTTCGGGAACCGAGCAGATGGACCCACCTTAGACCTGAGAGGCAGCGAGCAGATTCTATACACCTAGTTTTTTTTAAAGTGAGTTTTTAGAATATCCTCGTAGGCTCTGAGTGTGCATTCCTATGTGAGGGGGCACCTTGGAGGCGTAAACAGGGCCGAGTCAGGATCTGAGTGTGTACTCCTGTGTGGGGGTGTAAACAGGGCCCAGTCAGGAGGCTCTGAGTATAAATGTATGAGTTGCATTATCCTAGGAACTAACCATAAACTAGAAATGTGAAAATATTCCTGCAGGTAAAAATATTGTTGAAAAACTAATTGATTAGGTATGTTTGGGAATAGCATTGTGTGACTGATATGAGAGTTGTGTGGATGTGGAAATGAGTCTTAATCTGACGTTTGGATAGTAACATATAGAAATATGATTACTCAGATTATTGAAAATTGGATAATAAACGAGATGATATTTTAGAAAGCAGCGGAAGATTTATAGTTCCTGGGAGGCTTGATTTTGCCGTCGTCTCTGGGAGGTTAGAGAACTGTTGAGGATCCTATGGTCTTTGTCTGGGAGTATGTTTGGAGAGTTGCTTCTTAGCTATGGAGAGTCCTTGAAAAAGCAAATTGAATGGTTTTCGTGAGTAGCTAAGAATTTATTTTTATATGGATTCTGTGAATATATGAACATATGATGAATTGTATGAGAGGAGTTGCTAGATTTATTGAATAAACCTTTTTTCCATCAAGTTTGAGTGAACCAAAGTGTCTGACTAACTGTTGATGTTGAAGGAGCGTCCCATCCACTAGATTATACGTCACAGTGGCAGAATCACCTGAAAGACACACATCGCCATCTGCTGACTGGAGTTGGTATCGCAGTTGAGAAAATAACTTTCAGACAAAAAGCTAAAAAAGTTATTTGAAGAACCTTTTGTGGGAACCCCTATATGTCATTTGAATAACCCCTTATCATGGTTCCTCAAAGAACCTTTGGGGTTCATTTTTTAACTCCCTGTCCACCTTCCCTCCATTATAAAAACATATTATAATAATATTGACAATATTGACTTAAATAATTAATTGTATATTTAGTGGCACGACAAATGTGAATTAATATTTACAAAACAATTTACCCAACAACATTTTTTTTAAATGATGATGTACAATAAAAACAACATACATTAAAAATGAATCATAGGTAAACTAACAACATTGTAGACTTGGTAATAAATGCAGATTTTTCAGCTTTAGTGTGTATATCATATTCACCTAGTTATGTTAGGAAGTTTGCCATCTTTATGACCGGCCCTGGTGGCTTCACCCAACTTCTCCTATCCCCAGAACACAGTAACATAAGTGTTTTTCTGACATTTTTGGGAAATTTAAGGGAAATTTTTAAAAATACAGCCGAAGCAGAGCCCCAAGTCCCATGGAGACGTCCTCGAGGGCGTGGATGTTCTCCCCATCAAAGGCCAGCGGGATTTCAGCCGATGTGCAGTAAAGGAGTGAAGAGCGGTGAAATCTGTGTCAACAAAAGTAAGAAAAGATTAATACACATACAATTAACAAAGACCATAACAAATGTTCAGCTGTAGTTTTATATAAGCATGCACACCTATGTTTATGAAGAAACAGATGAATGGTGCATAAGCACACCATGTCACGGACATAAAGGCCACTCGGGTCCTGAAGAGGTAGGGCAAGAGCAGAATCGCTGCTGTGGTCTCCAGTCCTAGTAAAGCATTGATCTTACTACACTTGCTAATTTTATTACAAAATACATTAGAGAAAGGGAAGGAATAAGAGCAAATCCCTCTTCTGTATTTTCCTTCAGGGACTGTCAAAATAGCAGGATGATGTCCTCACCCCTGCCTCGCCACTCTACCTCTGCTAGTAATTGAATTCTCTTTTTGTCTATATCCATTCCATGGACTTGATTAATTTCTGAGAAGTTCTGAAAAGATAATTAAGATAATTAACGCGGACATGTAACGTTTCCAAAATGGGACAGTATTGTCCATGTAACGTTTCCAAAATGGGATAGTATTGTCCATGTAACGTTTCCAAAATGGGATAGTATTGTCCATGTAACGTTTCCAAAATGGGATAGTATTGTCCATGTAACGTTTCCAAAATGGGATAGTATTGTCCATGTAACGTTTCCAAAATGGGATAGTATTGTCCATGTAACGTTTCCAAAATGGGATAGTATTGTCCATGTAACGTTTCCAAAATGGGATAGTATTGTCCATGTAACGTTTCCAAAATGGGATAGTATTGTCCATGTAACGTTTCCAAATGGGATAGTATTGTCCATGTAACGTTTCCAAAATGGGATAGTATTGTCCATGTAACGTTTCCAAAATGGGATAGTATTGTCCATGTAACGTTTCCAAAATGGGATAGTATTGTCCATGTAACGTTTCCAAAATGGGATAGTATTGTCCATGTAACGTTTCCAAAATGGGATAGTATTGTCCATGTAACGTTTCCAAAATGGGATAGTATTGTCCATGTAACGTTTCCAAAATGGGATAGTATTGTCCATGTAACGTTTCCAAATGGGATAGTATTGTCCATGTAACGTTTCCAAATGGGATAGTATTGTCCATGTAACGTTTCCAAAATGGGATAGTATTGTACATGTAACGTTTCCAAAATGGGATAGTATTGTACATGTAACGTTATGCCCCCTTGTGAGTTAATAGTATTGCATGCTGTAGCAGGCTATATAAAGAGAAAGACCTCCATTGACTATTCAGTTTGTTGTAACATCTCGTATTGTTGATTTCAAAAATTTTCATCTTCAACAAATGCACTAAATGTAAACTTTTTCATACTAAGATGGAGCATGAGTCGATTGGTTGGTCATTGGTTTCATTTATTTTGCAATATGTTCAAACCAAGCTTGAATAATACAGCACATTTCAGACATGGATGCAACACAATGCATTTCACAGGAAGAATAAATAAAACATACACAGCAAACAGAACTGAAAGACTAATGACTAACAAGAACTGGATGCTACAACCCAAAATATAAACTTGTTTTACTACATTGTTTGTTACATTCCCCAGCAAGAAAACCATAAACGTCACTTAAATAGAAGAGGGAACTAACAAAGTCACTGACAACAAAAACTAAACAGGTTTTAGGAGGGATTTTGAATGACACTATGAGGGTGTCCACTGAAAGGTGACTAGTAACAACAACTGGGACATAAGACACCCACCATGAGACCCACTAAATCTGCCCAAGAAGAGGGAAACAAAAGAAAAACCCTCACCAAACTTACAGACAGGAAGCAAACCAAAAAGGTGGTTAAAATAATTTATTACAATCAATACCATTCATACTATTACAAAATCATAATTCTCATTCATTCTTAATTAATTGTATTTACAAAAACATCAAACAAAAACAAACCTCAGGGGAGCATCGTCCCTCCCCGTCATACCTAACCAATACCTAACCCTTTCCCTATCTCCCCTTCCCTAATCTATCCCCTTACCAAACTCACTCTAACACTCCCAGCCCTAAACCCCCTTTCCACCTCTCCCGTGCCGCATGCTTCCCCCACTTCCTTTCCTCCCTCTTCATCTTCCCCCTCAAATCACCTTCCACCCTTCTCACTATCCCTTCCACCCCCCAATCTCTCCCTGTCTTGACTAAATTCTGCCTGGCTTCCCACAGTCCCTTTTTAAAGAGACTCATGAGAAGCCAGAGCAGAAACCTGTCCCTATCCGTTCCCTTTGCTCTCCCTACGCCTCTCTCTAGCCTAGCCCATGTCAAAACAAAATCACTCCTAACCACACCTAGCATTACCCGTGCCCTAGCCCAGACTAGTCCGGCAAAGGCACAGTCCCAGAAGGCATGGCGCACAGTCTCCTCCCTGCCACAAGAGGATCTTGGACAGGTGGGGGATTGCACCAAACTATACCGGTACAAGATGGCACGTACCGGCAAGCACTTATGGAGGCCCAACCAATTCAGGTCCTTGAGCCTGTTGTCCAGGCCCCGCGCCTGCACTCCCTCCCAGACCACTGACGAGATGCCCGCTACAGGCGCAGGACTCCCTGCCTGCCTGACCTCCTCGTACAGGTGCCTGTGGTCTAAACCTACTCGGGCAACTTCAACCTCGGGGTGCGCACCAAGCCACTTGGCCGCATGGCCAAAATGCCACGGCAGCTGTTCCGCCCGAGGACCCGCGTTAGACCACACCATTACGCTTCTCGCCTTATACGAGAAGAACACCCGCAGGAGGTAACCGGACGGGTGTATAACCGGACGAGCAAGCTCCGTCAACAAGAAAGAAACAAAAATGGCGTCCAGCTTGAGGGGGAAATGTGGTACCCCCCTACCTCCCTCCCCGATGGGACAGATCATGCGTGCCCTGGCGACCCACTCGCACCTGCCACTCCACATAAACTGAAACACAAGCCTCACTAGAGGCCTCCTCAGACAAGCCGGCAATGGATAGATGCATGCCACATACAAAAGAGACGGCAACACATCCACCTTTAGGACCAGGACTTTGCCCATAAAAGACAAATACCTAGCCTTCCACATTGCTAGCTTCCTCTGTACCACTGCGATACGCATGTTCCAGTTTAGCGTCGCTGAGCCGGAGGTCTCAAAATGAACCCTGAGAATCCTCAGGGCCCCTTCACAGAGAGATAACCCCCCCAGGCACATCCGTTCTACCGCGCCATCTTCCGAAAAACTTGACGAAAGACTTTGCATGGTTCAGAACTGCTCCCGACGCTCGGGTGAAATCCCCAAAGATGGCAAGGGACCTTGTCAGGCACGAGTCCTTGCAAAACAGCAAGGAAGTGTCGTCGGCGTACTGCGTCATCTTAACACGCAGCCCACCGCTTCCAGGGATCAACAAGCCTTCCACCCCTGTGTCTGCCCTAATGGCAGCCCCCAGAGGCTCCATGTACAGAACGAAGAGGAGAGCCGACATACCTGCCTGACCCCAGACGAGAGGTCAAAAACGTCACCTAAGTGACTATTTACACTAACTCGACACCCCGCTCCGACATATAAAGTACGGATCCATCCTATAAACTTCTCCCCAAATCCTAATCTATCTAACACCCTGAATAGAAAATATCTATTCACGCGATCAAAAGCTTTCGCCTGATCTAGCACTGCTACCATTAAAGGCAGCCCTCTATCTTCAACCCAAGCGATGGAATCCCTGATCAACTGTAGGTTCCATCTTATAGAGCGGCCCTCTACCCCGCACGTCTGATCCTCGTGGACGACGTAGGGAAGGGCTGTGCGCAACCGGTCTGCTAAAACCTTTGCAAGAATCTTGTAATCTACGCACAGCATGGTCAATGGCCGCCAGTTGCCAAGGTCAGTTGCTTCCCCCTTCTTATAAAGAAGTGACAGCACACCAACAGCCATTGATCTTCCCCGGGACCCCCGTCTCAAGGATGGCCTTCAAGACTTCGAGAACCACTGGTCCAAGTATACCCCAAAACTTGAGGTAAAACTCAGCCGGCAGCCCATCCATCCCAGGCACCTTCCCTTTTCCCATCCTCCTAAGAGCGCTCTCAACCTCTTCTAGTGAGATCTGGGCCTCCATCACGTCTCTATTGTCCTCTGGCAACCGCCGGGACAAGTGTTCTAAAAACACGTTTCCCTGCTCTACATCTATTTCCCTTTCCTTAAATAAACCTTGGAAATGATCAGTTGTCACCCTGACCATTTCCTCTGGTTTACTTACTATACTACCATTTTCTTCCCTAACTCCCTTCATTACCTTCCTACTCTGTCTGGCCCTAACCGACTTAAAGAACATAGCAGAACAAGTCTCATTATGTTCTAGAAAGCCACTATGCGCACGCTCCAGGAAAGCTCGAGCCTTCTGCTCTTGCAGCTCCCTGAGCTGCGCCTTTAGGGCTGCGAATCTCTCCCAGTCAATCGACCCGCCGAGGTTGCCTGCCTCGTACTCGAGTTCAATTAACCTTTGGATACGATCCACCTCCCTCCTTTCCTCCCTTTTTTTCCTTCTACATTATCCTATTATAAAAGCCCTTATCCTCCCCTTGACTAAATCCCACCACACTAACACCCCCTCGCACATGGACCGGAGGCCGTCAAGCCTCCGAAAGAAACAAAAAAATGCGTCAACGAAAGCCTGCTCCTCCAGTATATCCCGATCTAACTTCCAGTACCCCCTACCGAAGAGGCAGACTGGCGACCCCACCTGCAGGAACACCCCGTCGTGATCCGTGAAGAAAACAGGCAACAGCCGCCCAGACAACTGACCCAAAGACCTGGATACAAAAATGTAGTCGAGCCTCCGCGCAACCCCCCTGTAGTTACGCCATGTAGGACCGACCATTGCCGGAGTAGTGTGCAGGCCACCATCAACCAGACCATGGCAAGCCATTAGCCCAGAGATGGCACCTGCACTGCTATCACCGCCTACCCCTAAATCTATATTAAAGTCTCCTCCTGTCACCAAGTGCCTGTTTGTAACACACAGGGGCGCCAGACAGTCCACCATCTCCCTCCTGTCTGCCGCCGCCTGTGGCCCATACACCCCAATTAACCTATATCTAGCTTCTCTAAACTTAACATCTATCCCCAAAACTCTACCCTGCATTATTACAAAAGTGTTCTCTATTTTAACCTCTCTATGCCCACACAAAATCCCTACTCCTGTTGAGTGCACCCCTCCTATGCCCCAAAAAGATTCCCCCTTATCCCACTCCCTCTTAAATCTACACACATCCCCACCATCCCTCAGGTGAGCCTCCTGTAAAAAAACAGAAATCAAACCCCACACCCTCTAAATAACAAAAAACCGCCCTCCTTTTAACATTATCCCTTAACCCCCTAACATTTAGACTAAAAAAAGAAACAGAACTATTCATTTAATTATTTACAACAAATAAAAACCCCAAAACCCAAAGAAAAACCAGGAGACTCACCCGATGCTC
The DNA here is from genome assembly GCF_045791955.1 of Oncorhynchus clarkii lewisi. Lineage (NCBI taxonomy): Eukaryota > Metazoa > Chordata > Actinopteri > Salmoniformes > Salmonidae > Oncorhynchus > Oncorhynchus clarkii. The sequence continues at coordinate 7,684 of NW_027257987.1, read as the reverse complement.
CCCTGGTCCATCTCCACCGGCGGGGACGTCCTCTCCTCTCCTGACGCCCCCCCGTTCTCCATCCCAACCCATGATCCAGGCAGTGTGTTTGGTCCTCCCTCCCCACCCACCATCCCCCCCCCCCTGTTTGCCTCGGGGCTGCATATAGGGGACCCCATCTCCCCAAACAGGAGTTGGGATCCCTCTAGCAAACAACCCACCGACCCCTCACTGGAGTCATCCACTAAAATGCAAGGGGCTGAGGCAAACCGGGAGGACAAATTACCCTCCCCTCCCCCCCCTGCCACTCTCTTAACCCCCCCCTCCACACCCCCCTCGCTCTCACTTCCTGCAAAGCTCCCCCTCTTTATCCCTTTCTTCTTTGGTGAAGGAGGTAGCGGGGAGACACAACGTCCCATACCCGCTAACCCCTCCACCAAATCCCTCATTTCGACCTCGAGGAAGCCTGGCAGGCTGTCTCCCCACTCCTTCCCCCCATCTCCCCCCCCTCCCCTCCCACCTCCACTCCTCTCTCCTTCTCCGTCACTGTCCCCGTTCCCTCTTCCACTCCTTCTCGTACCACTGTCCCCTTCTCCCTCTTCTCAGCTCCTCCACCTTCTTCCGTCCCCTTTTTCTTCTCTCCTTCTATTCAATTCTTTTCTTCTCCTCGCCTCTTTCTTCCCACCTCATCCTTCTTCCCATTTTCTTCCTGCGCCGTCTTTTCCCCTGTGCCATCCATGCAATCCGCACGCGTCCTTTCTTTCCTCCCCCCATCCCTCGCTCCCCCCCCAGCTGCAGACGCGTATGACCTGTGACGAGCCGGGCAATCACGCCACAGGTGTACTTTCGAGCCACACCCGTGGCAAGCCTTGGGCTCGTCACACTCCTTGGCCTCGTGCTCTTCCGACCCACAAAAACGACATTTCTTGGCGCTGCACGAGGCCAGGATATGGCCGTAGGCCATACAACGCCTGCAGAACGGGGGCTGACGTGCATAGTAGAGTGTTCCCCTGTCAGCCCCCAGGGAAAACATCGCCGGAGGATGGAGGTCGCCATCCACACTCTTCGGGGACTCCCTGAGTAACGCCTGGAAACCTCTCCTCCCGTTCCAGAAACCCAGGGAGTCCCTGAGGTACCTCGCTGAGGAGACATTGTCCATGTATCTCCCCAGAAAGGCCCTCACTTCTTCATCCTTCACGTGCGGATTGTACATGTTTACGGTGACCACCCTGAAGTTGTTCTTTGCCAGGCTGGTCACCGCATAATGGCACAGGGGTCCTTTTCTTTCCGCTTCCTTTGCCATCTTCAATACATCATCATGTTTCTCTTGCTTGTGAAACGTCACATCAAAACCTTTTTCATTTGGGTTGCCTTGAAGGCAGAGTACTTCCTTCACCTCTATCCTGAGGCATCCCATCAATATGGTCCTTCCAAAAGTTTCCCTGCCCCAAGGTTCCATCTCCTTTTCAGTCCATGAAAATCTTACGGTATTTGCTATACCAATCCCCGGAACCGACCAGGTTTGCTTGTTTGTATTCATTTTTCTTCAAAAAAAAAAAAAAGCTCTCTTCAGAAAGAAGCTTCAACCTGAAATGAAAACATCTTTAACCAAAAAGGTGGAGCAACTAAAGGTGTTAACTCTCCACATCTATCAAGACAACTGGAACACTGGGCCAGACACTCTTAAATAGAACCTGGACCAGCTCAGGTGAAACACATACTGACTAATGAGGTGGTACCAATCAGTGCACCCTACGTGCTAACGAGCTATACGTGCTAAAGTCCAACCTCAAAACATAAATGGAAAGACTAAAGCCTGTAACACCTTCCCCCTTTAGACAACAAATATATCCTATATTTTTGTTGGACATGGTTGCTCACCCCCAACAGAAAACGTCCATTTCACATAATCAACTACAATGCTTCTACAATATAAACATGGTGTCTACTGGCTGTCAACAATTAAAAACAAGAAAAAATACGTATTTCTAAATAATAATATACAATCGTATTATTATTTAAAAAAAATCATTTTTCTTTCAATAGAATCCTAAAACTCACTCAAAGACAGGAATTTGATCACCTCAAAGACATTCATACCTAAACTGCACATTAATTTGCCAAGGTAGAGTACATGATCAGTGAATATATTAAATGTACAGGCTACAATGTGGGGATCTCATGCATAGTAATAACTACATGTATATACGACTTGCATCCTTGGTACAACATGATCATATATTCTTCTCAATCCATAGGCTTCATTAATGTCATTCAGGCTGTTTTGAAGTTGATACAACTAGCTATGATAGCTGAGGTTCATAGCTAGGTTCTGAACTAATATGTATACCAAACATTTGGGTCCATACACAGATCGGCTAGATAGCTAGCTACACATCCATGGGCATTCAGGGATTTTAATCATCCACTGCATAATAAGCAAGAACAAGAATAACAAGAACATAGCAATCTATGCGATTTCATCTATCTGCATGGCAAATATCAGCAAGTTAAGCTTACAAAATTGCACATTCAATTTGCAGTACATTTTTCAGCTAGCTAGATTCTATACATCCACTGTTTTACAAAATGACAGCCTGGTGTGCTGGCCATCTTTGATCCATTTCTTGTCTGTGTAGGGGTACCCCTCTCTCCTAGTATTTCTGTCTGCCATCTTTGCTGAAGAAAGTCTAACAGTCACTAGTGTAGCAGCAGCCTCCCCCGGTCCTAGTGCCGAACCGGTAGGACTTTTAAAATGCGATGGAACGGTTGACGAAAAAAAGAAATCACAGAAAAAATATATGGACTGATATTGATTTATTTAGTGGGGGCTAATATATATTTTAGTTCTAGCGATGTCCCTGATTCCTACCCTTTAACTTTTTGTCTGATAATAAAATATACATTTTACTCAACTGCGTTACCCACTCCAGTCAGCAGATGGCGGTCTGAGACTTTAAGGTTATGCTGTTGGTGTGACGTGTAATCTAGTGGACGGAACGCTTCTTTCAACAGCAACAGTAAGTTATCCACCTCGGTAGCTTGCTAGACAAAAAAGCTGAACCAGTAAAGCTCTTCAGACGCTTTCGTGTTTATTAGCCACTGTATTTTAAACACACTTCTTTTGTCTAGTTAGTTATCCGATTTAATTTAATATTTACGGCGTTGTTGTTATTAGTCAGCTAGCAGTCTGGTTAAGTTAGCATTAGCATAGCTAACATCCGCGACCATGCGGTCACTAAGCTACTCTCCTTCTGCTAAAGAAGAGGTGGATATCACAGTAAAACAAGAAGTAGATATCACAGTAAAACAAGAAGTAGAGGCCGTTACTGTGAAAGAAGAGGAAGACGCGTTCAGAGTGAAAAAGGAGGAGGATGTTACAGTAAAACGAGAGGAGGATGCAGTTTATAGAGTGAAAGAGGAGGAGAGAGAGATGACTGTTACATCGAAAAAGGAGGAAGAAGAGGAACCTGGATATCTGGGCCCGGTTTTCCGAATGCATCTTAAGGCATCCAATGGTTCTAATGATGAATTTAGCCAAAATGTGATTTTGAGAAACCGTAACCTGACTAACACTAGTAAGTACTGTCTTAAAAACAGAGGCACAAACTCTGCAGTTGTTGAACTGATGTTTGGTGTTAAAGCAGTGGTGTTAAAGCAGAAATCTGCAATTGCTACATTCATGTTATGACTTTTAAATAATGTATTTATAGCCATTGATTCTTGAAGAATATAACACATGCTTCATGAGCTTAGTTCAACTGTTGAACCCCATCAGAACCCAGAATAAGCTTTTTTTACTATAATGTTTAGAAACAATGTAAATAAACACTGTATCGCCTCAACATGTCAGCTCGGGGATATGAACTTGCAACCGGTTACTAGTCCAACGCTCTAACCACTAGGCTACCCTGCTGCCTCAACATGGTTAAAACTATAATGTTGATATCATGGATGGTCAGGCCTTGCATCCATAGGTCTGTCTGTAGTTACATTTATCCAAACCCATAATCATTTTATTACCAAAACAGTGGTGAAATGACAGATTTGTTATTGTTTGAACTACAGATTGCTGGATTGTGTTTTTTTTTAAAAACCACAACAAAATGGCTGCCTAGAGACTTGGTAAACAGCTGAGGGATGGGGGAAGGAGACCCATTGCTAACCACTCTCAAATTCATAGAGAACGATATTGTAGAAACCATAACCCAACACCGAGCGACCTCGTCAAGAAGTTCAGACATCTTGGCGTAACAGTTATAAGGTGTTGACTTGACAGTCGCTGGACCCAGGTTTGAGTTCAGCTCAGTCCCTCCCCCTGAATTCAATACACTATGAATACAAGGACTGGCCATCCATGATGTCATAATGATAATTTAACCAGTTTTCTAGGCTATATAGTATATTCTAGAATTAATCCATGATGTCATAATGATAGTTGCTGACTTTTGCCTTATACCTGCAGCAAATGCCTCTACCCCGTCTTCTGGCTGGGCAGAGGACTTTAGGATTTTAGTTACTGCGGTGTAACAAGGGCCTAGCCGTGCGGCCCTACCAACCCTTCTATTTCTTCGTAATGGCCCTTCGCGTGAGTTGGGTTTGTTCCTTCGTTCACGTTGTCACTCCCTTATTTTCCGGTCTAGTATGAGGCCTTGGATAGATATACTCCCATTTAAATATTCAGAGTGTTATGGATTCTTCCTATAATTCCTTACCTTCAAGTTTCTTTTACCTCTGTATATATCAATACCTAATAACTTCTTCTATTGGTTATTATGCTCGTCAGCTAGTAGTCACTTGGAAACTAGTATTGGTATATATTTTGACACACAATGACAGTTTTTTATTTTACCTTTATTTTACTAGGCAAGTCAGTTAAGAACAAATTCTTATTTTCAATGACGGCCTAGGAACAGTGGGTTAACTGCCTGTTCAGGGGCAGAACGACAGATTTGTACCGTGTCAGCTCGGGGATTCGAACTTGCAACCTTTCGGTTATTAGTCCAACGCTCTAACCACTCGGCTACCCTGCTGCCCCAAATATTCTTTAATTGGTAATTGGTATTCTCACAGCACTAACGCTAGATTCCAAATTCCAATATCCTAATACACTTCCAACTCTGTGTATGGACTCAATATATTGTAACCGGTACTTGGCTGTGTCCTTGTATTGCTAATCACATCTGTACTTGATGTCTCACTGTTTTACTGCCGCTTTGTCTGTGATCAAGAGGTGTCAAGACCCCTGTGTTTCAAATATTGTTCTCGTCTAACAAAAAGCGTATAGTGCAATAGTAAATTTACCTATGAGGATTCTCCATATGAAGTCTGTCTCATATGTCAGTGAGGATCATGCCTCTCTTATGATCTCTATTCTCTTTATATACCTTTTTACAGGGGAAGTTCTCAAGTTTCTGGAGCTGTGGCTAAACCACTTTCACACTGACACTGCCCTGCTGCTTGCACCGGCCGCTTACTCGGGAACTGTAGATTGCTTACACTGAGCGCTTACTCGGGGACTGTAGATTGCTTATTACGTCATCTTAGACCTGTGTCTAAATGGAAGCTTCTTATTCTAAATCTAGGTCATGCACTACTAACTCCCATTCTGCTGCTTCCGTGTTACTGTTGGCTGATTCTACTTAATGATACCAGCTGGTTGTTTCTACCACTTGAGGCGGCGTAGGTGGCATGTCAAGCGTCAGCTTGGAGAAGTCTATGATAGGTATCTCCTCTGCTTCCCCCTGTTGTCCAGTTTCTGCAGGTGTGGTCCATGGTTCCATGAGGTCCCGTGAATGCCCTGTGTTGCTGTCCCCATTGCTTGATGGAGTGGGCAGATTCTTTTCATTCATCTTGTCACACCAGATACACGACATCCATAACTAGTGCTTTCCTCATTAGCATGGAGGAGTTTATGCAATCAAATTGCCCTCGTGCCGCACAAACACAAAGGGGCCTGTATTGTAGACCAAAAGTCTTCTACCACACTGCTTAGAGTTTCAACAACATGAATAACTTATTTCTAGTCTACAATCTTAGATGTTACTACTAATGTGAAAACAAGACAAAATATGACTTCTTGCTCATTTTAAGACAATTTTAACATTCATTACAGACATCAATTGTTGTACAACATCATGGCTATGCTGTTGGCATCAACCTTTACCCTGGATTATCGCTGTGTGGGCCTTTAATCATCTGTCTGACTTTGTTGTTCACACAGGAGAGAGACGTGACTATCGTGGATCCTCTGGGGAGCCTCAACAACCTCATGATGCTGAGGAGACAGAGAAGAGTCTCTCCAGATCAGAACACCTCAATAAACACCCACAGAGACCCACAGGGAAGAGAACTCACTGCTGCTCTGACTGTGGGAAGAGATTCACATCATCAGGCATTAAAATTCACAAGAGAACACACACAGGAGAGAAACCTTATAGCTGTGCTCAATGTGGGAAGAGACTTACTACATCTGGAGATCTGACAGTGCACAAGAGAATACACACAGGAGAGAAACCTAACAGCTGTGATCAATGTGGGAAGAGATTTGCTACATCTGGCAAACTGACTCTACACCAGAGAACACACACAAGAGAGAAAGCTTATAGCTGTGATCAATGTGTGAGGAGTTTTGTTCAATCTAGCCAGCTGACTTCACACCAGAGAACACACACAGGAGAGAAACATTATAGCTGTGATCAGTGTGGGAGGAGATTTGCTACATCTGGCAACCTGACTCTACACCAGAGAACACACACAGGAGAGAAACCTTATAGCTGTGGTCAATGTGTGAGGAGATTTGCTACATCTGGCAACCTGACTTCACACCAGAGAACACACACAGGAGAGAAACCTTATAGCTGTGATCAATGCGGGAGGAGATTTAGTCGATCTGGAGATCTGACAGTGCACAAGAGAACACACACAGGAGAGAAACCTTATAGCTGTGGTCAATGTGGGAAGAGATTTGCTTCATCTGGCTCTCTGACTCTACACCAGAGAACACACACAGGAGAGAAACCTTATAGCTGTGGTCAATGTGGGAAGAGATTTGCTTCATCTGGCTCTCTGACTCTACACCAGAGAACACACACAGGAGAGAAACCTTATAGTTGTGGTCAATGTGGGAGGAGTTTTTGTCGATCTGGAGATCTGACAGTGCACAAGAGAACACACACAGGAGAGAAACCTTATAGCTGTGGTCAATGTGGAAAAGGTTTTAGTCAATCTGGCTCTCTGGCTCAACACCAGAGAACACACAGGATTGAAATCTCATAGCTGTGACCAGAGATAATCTGATAAATGATCTCTGATCAAATATTAGAAAATACATACATGAAGTAGTTGTTTCATGATTTCAATGAATTAATGTCACAATGTAGAATTTTTTAACATTGTAGTAGGCGTATTGTAATGATTTCACAATGTAGAAGCCTAAACGTGTGCCCACTTGGATCAAATCAAATTTATTTATAAAGCCCTTCTTATATCAGCAGATATCTCAAAGTGCTGTACAGAAACCCAGCCTAAAACCCCAAACAGCAAGCAATGCAGGTGTAGAAGCACGGTGGCTAGTAAAAACTACCTAGAAAGTCCAAAATCTAGGAAAAACCCTAGAGAGGAACCAGGCTATGAGGGGTGGTCACCGTAAACATGTACAATCCGCACGTGAAGGATGAAGAAGTGAGGGCCTTTCTGGGGAGAT